>NC_053130.1:821624-882219 GCF_010015445.1 Perca fluviatilis
ATGGCCACACAAGCTTGGAAGGCTTCTTAAGTAGGGTTTCCCTTTGAAGCAGATGACCAGGATATTACGGAGCAATAATCCAAGTGGGCAGAGAACTAAAGAGCAAAACAATTTGCCTAAGCAAAGAAGAGGGTAGAAATGGTGAGCACTTCCCTGTGATGGGCCACTGCCCTGCCCATCTTACACACACACACATACACACACACACACACGCACACACACACAGACAAAACAAATGATGTTATGATGAATTCATTTTGTCACTGCCTTTGGATGTCTCTGAGGCTCCTCTGTGAGGCCAACTCTTGATCGATACATGGTTGCCGCACACCCTCAAAATAAAGACAAAACAAATCTCAACATGAAACATGCTTTTAAAAGGTTTCCCCTCTCCAAACATCCCTGGGCAGTCTGCTCCTGGAGAGTGCTAGAGCATTCCCAACGGGCTTGATTCTCTGTTAAAGAGACACACAGAGTGGGTAGTAACGCAGTACAAATTTACCCTCGCTACATTTTACCTTGAGCAAGCTTGCAAAACTACACCTCCAGGAGCATTAAATCACCATACTTTACTCTTACTGAAAGTAGATGTGAAGAAGCAAACTCACCACACTACCACAACCAGCCTCAAGCACCTCTCAATCCCCTAAGTACCTCCACATGACCACCTTCTCAACGTGTCTTCCATCTCTATATATATATATATATATAAATACATATATATATATATATATATATATATACATACTACATACATATACATACATACATATCACATATTACATACATACATACATACATATACATATATATATATACTACATATACATACATACATATACACACATACATATAAACATATATACACTACATATTACACATATATACATATACATACATACATACACACATATACATACATACATATACATAATAATATACACATACATATACATATACACACACAACACACATACACAAACACAACACATACACACCACACATACACACATACACATACACACACAACACATACATACACACACACATACACATACACATATACACATAACATACATACATACATAAAAACACATACATACATACATATATACATACACACATACACACATACATATACACACATATACACATACATACATATATACAAACACATACACACATATATAAAACATACACACATACATACATACATATATACATATACATACAAAACTATACATATATACATACATAATACACATACATATATACAAACATATATATATATATAAAAATATATATATATATACACAATATATATATATATATACATTATATATATAGAGATACAGCGATAAAAAAGAGAGAGAGAAGAGAGAGAGAGAGAGAGAGACAGAGAAAGAGAGAGAGAAAGAGAGAAAGAGGAGAGAGACAGAGAGAGAGAGAGAGAAAGGGAGAGAGAAAAAGAGACTTCCGCCAAAGGCTCTACCACGTACATGACTGTTCACCAATCAAACGTAGTTGTGCAGTCCCCTGTCAGCTGGCAACAAAAAAAATAGGGACGCTGATGCGTAAATCAATATCACTTCCCCATCAGTCAGACCAAGATCTGACCATAATTACACTTGTGCTTTCCATAAACTGCCGGAATTAGCCTCTTTATTTCAAGCTACAATCCTGCCAGAAGCGCATCGTGAGAAAATAAAACTATAAAAACATAATCCAAACCGCCAGCATTGGCTCTCTCTCTTGCCCTCTCTCTCTCTGCCCCTCTCTCTCTCTCTCTGCTCTCTCTCGCCTCTCTCTCGTCCTCTCTCTGTCTCTCTCTCTCTCTGCCCCTCTCTCTCTCTCTCTGCCCTCTCTGTCTCTGTCTCGCCTCTGCTCTCTCTCTGTCTCCCCCTCTGTCTCTCTCTCTCCCTGTCTCTCTCTCTGTCTCCAAATCAAATTCAAATTCAAATTCAAAGAGGCTTTATTAGCAGACATATTGACATACAGTATTGCTAAAGCACATAAACAGGGAAACATGTTACACATTAACATCCAGTAGTCCAGTAAGGGATGCAGACAGTAAACAACAGGTTAACATTCATCATGTCAACACAATGGAACAATAAGAACAACACTGATGATATCAGCAACAACATGAACACAAGAATAGTACATGTGTTTGTGTCTGTGTGTGTGTGTCTGTGTCTGTGTCTTTGTGTGTGTGTGTGTCTTTGTGTGTGTGTGTGTCTTTGTGTGTGTGTGTCTTTGTGTGTGTGTGTGTGTTCTTTGTGTGTG
The DNA here is from genome assembly GCF_010015445.1 of Perca fluviatilis. Taxonomy (NCBI): domain Eukaryota; kingdom Metazoa; phylum Chordata; class Actinopteri; order Perciformes; family Percidae; genus Perca; species Perca fluviatilis. The sequence goes on from NC_053130.1 coordinate 823,911, forward strand.
TGTGTGTGTCTTGTGTGTGTATATCTGTGTGTATCTGTGTGTGTGGGGGTGGTCACCACTGTTCCTCAGAGTGTGGCAGGTAAAGACATATTCTGCTGCTAGACTGCAGCTCTCTGGCTGTTCTCCCAGCAAGATCGGCATTTTATTGATGTTGGTTATTTGGTCAAATGTCGGGTGTTTGGTGTTTTAATTTGGGGAAATATTGAGTTCTGACCGGTTGCAGCTCTGTGCATTCTGTCAGGAAATGCAGTTCGGTCTCGACTTCGTCTCTCTTACACAGCTGGCAGAAGCCTCCTCTTTGGGCAGCCATGATTAGTTTGTAGGGCCTGTCTCGATAGGGGCTGTGCTCACTGAGTCTGTACTTGGTCAGTGTAGATCTCAGTTTGGTATCAGTCACTGTGGTCAGGTAGTCTGCCACACTGTACTCTCTTTAGGGACAGGTAGCACTGCATTTTGCTTTGTGCTTTGTTTGTGTGTTCCAGTTGGTGATGTAGTTTAGTTTCTGTTGTGTTATAATGTGGTTAACTCTGATTGGTTGGTTCCCAGACTGGTCCTGAGGCAGAACCGGGTCAGGAGGTGACCTGAGCATCAGGACCAGCTGAGTGAGGGGACTCTTCTCTTTGCTCAGCTCTTGGTGTTGCAGGGCTTTCTGCTGGTAGGAGTGGGGGGTCACTGTTTTGTGAGATGTAGCCAATATTTGATTGCACGCTTTTTGAATTTTGATGAATAAAGGGAGTTGGCCTAATTCAGCTCTGCAGGCTATTAGGGGGTTTTCTGTACCTGTGCACCTGTGGATGCTTTTAACAGAACTCTAGATGCAGGGTTTCAACTGGGGTTTTTGTCCCAATGGGCCTTGATTCTGGTAGGAAATAGGACCCCACACCTCACTACCGTAGAGGAGAATTGGTTCTATTACAGATTCAAAAAAGTTTGAGCCAGATTCTAATTGGGATTTTAATGTAGATTTGACTTTTATTGCATAAAATGCCCAGTGTATTTCCTCAGCTCCATTATCGCTGAATTAAAACTTCCAGTGGAACTTATTTTGAAGTCCTAAATAATTGTAATGTGTACAGCGGTCTAATTTATGTGTTCCTAATGTGAAGCTGCATATGTTTCCTTGAGATCTGGATCTTTTCTGAAAGGTCATTATCTTTGTCTTTTGAGTGTTTACTGCCAGGGCCCAGGTCTGGCAGTACTGCTCCAGCAGGTCCAGGTTCTGCTGTAAGCCCTGTTCTGTAGGGGGACAAACAGGACCAGGTCATCTGCATAGAGCAGGAACTTGATCTCAGAGTGGTGTAGAGTGAGACCAGGTGCTGCTGATGTCTCTAGGATGGTGGCCAGCTGGTTTATATAGATGTTGAATAAGTGGGACTCAGACAGCAGCCCTGTCTCACTCCACGCTCTGATAGAAGGATGTTGTTCTTTTGTTGCCAATTTTAATACTGCACTTATTGTTAGTGTACATAGATTTAATGATGACATATGTTTTACCCCCTACACCAGATTCAATAACTTTGTAGAATAGTCCACTGTGCCAAATTGGAGTCGAATGCCTTTTGAAATCTATGAAACATGCATAGATTTTGTTGTTGTTTTGGTGAACATGTTTGTCTATCAGGGTGTGTAGGGTGTAAATATGATCGGAAGTTCTGTGTTTTGGTACAAATCCAATTTGACTTTTACTCAAGACATTGTGTTTTGTAAGGAAGTTTATGAGTCTGGAGTTGATGATGCTACAAAAAGAGCTTTCCCCAGATTACTGTTCACACAGATGCCTCGTAATTATTTGGGTCAGATGTATCTCCAGATTTGTAGATTGGTGTGATGAGACCGTGATTCCAGATGTCAGGGAAGTAACCTACACTCAGGATCAAATTAAAGAGTTTCAGAACGGCCAATAGGAACTGTGGGCTGGTGTATTTCAGCATCCGTCATGATGCCATCGAGCCCGCTGGCTTTTGGGGTTTTAGTGCCCGGAGTTTGTCTCTGAGTTCCTGTTCATTAATGGGGGAGTCCAGAGGATTCTGGTTATCTTTAACAGCCAATTCTAGTTCATTCAGTTTGGTTATTATTTGGTTTTGATTTGGGTCTGGGTTCCTTGGTGATGGCTCATAGAGCCGTTTCAAAATGGCCAACCCATATGTCTCCATTCTGTATCGCCAATTCTACAAGTTTGGATTTTTTAAGATTCTTCCATTTTCCCCCAGAATTGGTTTGTGTTTATGGACTCCCCGATTAATGCCAGTTGTTTGTGTGTGTGTTGAGCTTTTTGATTCTGAGTGTACGCTTTGTAGTGTTTAAGTGTGGCACAGTAAAGAAGGCGTAAGTCTACATTTCCTGGATCTCTGTGTTTTTGGTTAGATAATCTCCTAACATTTTGTCTAATTTCTTTACATTCTTTGTCAAACCAATTATCATCTCTTGGGATTCTTAGGTTTATTTTTGGATAATTTCAATTGTGATTTTTTGCAGTTTGCATGATGATGTGATTGACATGTCTAACTGCATTATTTATGCCTTCTTGACTGTGTACATATGTGATGTCCAGAAAGGTATCTAATAGTGTTTGAATTTCGGGTGAGCTGATTGCTTTCTGGAACTCTTCTTGCGCTGTTTTCGCCCATCTGTATGATCTCCTGATGTTAAACAGCTTACTGGGCTGTGGGGTGGTGTTGTTGGTCACTGACCTTCTGAGAAACACAGTAATTTGGCTGTGGTCAGACAGGGGGGTCAGTGGTTTAACCGTGAATGCACTGTGAGAGAAAGGGTCTAAATCTGTTACCATGTAGTCAACGGTGCTGTTGCCAAGAGGTGAGCAGAAAGTATTTCTACCTAAAGAGTCTCCCTCATAATCTAACCATGGACGATGTACAGACCCAGGCTCGACAGAGCTGCAGTAACTCTCGGCCGTTCTTATTCGCTCAAGGCCACAGTTGGAACGAGGAAGGTTGGTTCTGTTTTGTGGATAGTTGTGTCCGAATATATGACTGTTACCTAGCTCTGTGCTGTAGTCAGGGAGCGCAGCCAGTACGTCGTTCAGGCGTCTCCACAGATTAGCACCCCTTCCCTGGGCCTGGAAGCTGCAGATCTGCTCATGGAGAAGGGGGAAGATGTCTTCATCAGATAATGGGAGTCACTGGGGGAATGTATACAGCACACAGGAATATGTCTGTCGGAGGGTTAGTGATGCCTTGTTTTATTTTAAGCCAAATGTGTGAGTGTTCATATTTTATAGGGTGATGTACTTAGATATTTCATCTTTGTACCAGATAATAATCCCTCCTGAGTCCCTCCCTTTTTTAACAGTCGGAGTTTGACTGATGACAGCAGGATTTGTCTGTAGTTTGGGGGCAGTGAGTGACAGAGCCGGGTCTACACCAGGTCTCTTGGAGGATGATGATGTCTGTGTCTTTGGTGTTGTCTTTGAATTCGGGGGTTTCACTTTTACATCCAAACAATGAAGAGTTAAGGCCCTGAATATTCCACATGGAGACAGTAAATGGCTTCATTGTTAGCAAATACAAATACAAATACAGTTTTAAAAAGAGATAAACCTACAGTAATAAGTAATAAATGAGAGGTAGGGCTGTCCTTGATTAAAGTAGTAATACATTTTCTAAATGGTATCTTCCGTTTAGCTATTTACAGATGAGTTACAGGGTTAGACAAAGGGTTTAGTTTATGTGAGAGACCGAAACAAATTATGAATTATTGTGTTGCCAGAGATGTACTCCTCATTTTTTAAGTAATGACCAATAAGAAAAAGGCTAACTCATTCTGCACTGGAAGCTAAAGAGTAAATAGAAATAAATTAGTTAAAATAAAATATGAAAAATAAAATAAATCTGGTAATAATAGCCTTATAATGTAAGATCTGAATTGAATAGATTAAGATTAAGATAAAAAAAAAAAAAAAAAAAAACAGCCCTAATTAAAAGTGGATAGTAAACTTATAAAACTTGAGACTGTTACAAAAACACTTAAAAATAAGAGTAGTGGTTAATATGACCCCAGAGTCCCACTTAGCTGATCAGCCTGGAGCATATGAGACTGAGGAGGTGTCTGATCTCATCCAGGTCTGCAGGGCTGCCAGCACTGGTTGGTGCGAGTGTCTCAGCGTAGCTCCTCTGTCCCGGGTGTTGGGGGTGGTGTTGGGCTGGGCCAGCAGGGGGGGGTCCAGGGGGAGGCCTGGGGAATAAGGGCAGGGCGGAATGGTCCTGGGGTTAGGTGGCTGCCTTGTCCATAAGAAGGTGCAGGGGTGATGGGGGCTGGCAGGGTGTGTGCTGGGTCTGTGAGGTGGTGCAGGGTGTGGGGGGCTGGGTCTGTGAGGTGGTGCAGGTTGATGGGGGCTGGGTCTGTGAGGTGGTGGAGGGAGATGGGGGAGGGACTTAGTGGAAATGACCTAAAGGCGGTGGATAGTCATAAAGGGAATGGTGAGGGGGGTGGCCCATGAGGGCATTTGCAGAGGGCACATCCACGGGAGATCTCAGTATTACCCGTGGATGGTGTCAGGATGGAAGTCTTTTCGTGGGAGGATGGTGGAGATTATAATTTTTGATGAGGGGAAGGTCTGTGTAGCCTTCTGCGCTACTCTCTTCACAGACTCTGATACCCTCTCCTGCTGTAGTCTCAGGTCATTGGTACCGGTGTGGATGATGATGTGAGTAGGCTGACCCAGGATGGGCTCAGTGAGCAGCTGGAGGGCATTGTCAGTCCTGGGGCATTGGATTTTGGTGACTCTCTCTCTCTCCACACCGAGCTCCGCCTGATCTTCTATAAGAACGGTGACGCCGTTATCAATCGAGTATTGATTGGTCAGTAGGCGGTGCTTTAACACTGAGTATTGATTGGTCAGTAGGCGGTGCTTTAACATTGAGTATTGATTGGTCAGTAGGCGGTGCTTTAACATTGAGTATTGATTGGTCAGTAGGCGGTGCTTTAACATTGAGTATTGATTGGTCAGTAGGCGGTGCTTTAACACTGAGTATTGATTGGTCAGTAGGTGGTGCTTTAACACTGAGTATTGATTGGTCAGTAGGTGGTGCTTTAACATTGAGTATTGATTGGTCAGTAGGCGGTGCTTTAACACCGGTTGATCTCTGATCTCCAACCTGCTCCCGACCAGGTTAGGCGTCCAGCATGAGTTACCACGGCGATTGAATCAAGTGATCCACCTTGGTGATAAAGAAAACCCTGGGTTGAACCTGAAGTTAGCTCGCTAACCCCAAATCTTGCTTCGTAGTCCAGGCCTCTGGCCTCATAATGAAAGCATGGTTACCTTATATTATATATATATATTAGTAAAAGTGCCAAACAGCAGCTCCATTACCTTGTTCTAGTTCTGCCTGCAGAGCCTGGTAAAAAAAAGTAGGTTTGGAAATTTGTGTTACTTGTGCTTATTTTATTTTTTAAGTACTTGAATTTACCTGGATTATTTTAATTTAAGCTATTTTGTAATTAATTAATTTTTATTTATTTTATTGATTGGATGAACTATAATTTGCCTAAAGATGATTATTTTGTATTTTTGTCCGTCTGATTGTGTTAAAAAATAAATCAGACGTTACTCAACAGTTACTCAGTACTTGAGTAGTTTTTTCACCGAGTACTTTTTTACTCTTACTCAAGTAATTATTTGGATGACTACTTTTTACTTTTACTTGAGTCATATTATTCTGAAGTAACAGTACTTTTACTTGAGTACAATTTTTGGTTACTCTACCCACCTCTGGAGACATGACACCGGTGTGTTTGTATGAGCTTCTCTACAGTTAGTCAGTGTGTTTACATGCTGTTTAAAAACCATTCCTGCATGTTTACACCTTAACCGGGCTATGAAAGCTGTTCTATATCTATAATGAAAGAGCTGAAAAACATATAAATGTAGAGTACACTTAAACTGATATATATGTTAAAATGTACAGCTGACCCCGTATGCAGCAGGACATTGCTTAGCTTCTGACTATAGAGAAGTAGCTCATAAAACCACACTTCATAACATCTGAACTGCCCCTTTAAGATAAAACTTATCAGCTGCAGGAGAAAGCTCACATTACATTACGTCATCTGAGACAGACCAGGAAACCAGTCAGTTCCTGTTGAGTTGTCAGTGAGAAGAGACCAGCGACAGACAGACGGTAAGATTGACCTTTTATTACAAAGCTGAGACTTTAACTGAGGGGGGAGAGTTACAGGAAGGAGCTCTAAAGTACTGAAGAATAGTAATACTTCAGACTGTAATCTGCTGCAGACTGAAAAACACTCAGAGTCAAAGTGACAGTAACTGAGGCAACTTCTCAGCTCCACACCTTACATTATGTACTTCGGTAAAGTTAGAAAGACACAATTGATCCATCTTTCCTACCGTAGTAAAAGGTAAACAACGAGCTACAAACTCATTTTCATCAAAACGAGCCGTCCTCCAACCTGGAGAAATAACATTGGTCAAAAAATATTCCCCATAATTATGATTATGCTTATTTTTAAAAAGTGCTGTAGTACAACTAGCAGGAGACAATTTATAATTGAGGTAAGTTTGGAGACACTACTAGGGTTTAATATTTTTCCCGAAAATTAGATGAATCAGATCCCGGGAAATAGACAGCCCATATTCCGGGAATCCCGGGAAATGGCTGTGTTTGTTTTTAGCCCAAGTAATGTATCGATATCATTCAAATATGCGTTCCCAAAATCCCAAACTGACATTTTTTATATTATTTGTATCATTTTTAGGACTAAAGAACACAGTTTATGTCCATCATCAACACAGTTTGCAATGATCAATTCTGCTGCGTGATCAAGTGAGCTGCTAATTATGAAATGCCAGGTGGAATGCCTGTGACTTGTCTTCTGAAAATCTAGGCAACCCTTATTAGGGCCCGAGCACGAAAGTGCAAGGCCCCAACGGTGCCTTGCACTGAAAGTGCGAAGGAACCTATTGTTTTTCATCAGATTATTATTTTTACGAGTCCTTTGTCGCATTTTTGAGGGCGTTAGCATGCACGAAAACTCACAAAAATTTGCACACCTGTCACAACTGGTGAAAATTGCCAAGTTCTGTAGTGCTTGGCTTCAGGTGTTGCCAGGGGGCTCCATAGCGCCCCCTAACGTGCACCTTAATTCTGAAAAAAGTAAGAAGTTAATAAACCAACTTTTGAGGGAACATAGGTCTCATCTTGAACTCCATGGAGCTATTTTTAAAAAAAATTACAAAATTCAAAAATTTCCAAAATCTTGGTTTTCGTGCAAAAATCTTCATTATACGAACACTTGTTTGAGGACTTTAGGATGCACGAAAACTCTCAAAATTTTGCAGCCATGTGCAGAATATTAAACTCTTTCATCTGAATACACATTTAGGTCTGGGAGTGGTATGGTTGCTCTATAGCGCCCCCTAATTGGTTTTAGCACTTGGGCACATTTTTGACGGCCTCAATATATACGAAAACTCACAAAAATTGGCGCCCACATAAAATTGGCGCCCACATAAACACCTGGGGGCTTTGCGAGACTGTACAGCGATTTGGCTCATACCTGTAAGCGGGCTCCATAGCGCCCCCTAATGCGTAGAAGGCCTTAACTTGGACATAGTTGCTCCGATCTTCACCAGATTTAATACCCATATTGCTCTAATCATTGCAGACATATTTCCCATTTACATTCATTAGCTCCGCCCAACCGGAAGGCGGCCATTTTTAATTATGCGTTTTACATTCTTTCGAACTCGTCCTAGGCCGTGACTTCAATCTTCTTGAATCTTTGCAGGAAGTATCTGTTGACCCTCATGACGAAAAGTTATCCAGAGAATTTTGATAGTTGAAAAAATGCGCAAGTTATAGCAACTTACTGTCTAAACAGGAAGTTGCGTTATCTTGACAACAATTATTCCGATTGCCCCGAAACTTGACAAGGATGTTCCTCCTGGCTGGTTTAGCAACTGTGCCAAAGTTGCTCCAATCGGCCATTAGATGGCGCTGTTTTAATTTTTTTTATTTAATCATCAAAATATTGACATATGGGAAGCCTACTTTGTCTAACTACTCCTGGGACGTGAGTCCGATCGGCACGAAAACTTGCATATACACTCGGAGGACCCTCGTGACAAAATGTTATCAAAAGAATATTGATAGCTAAAACAATGCGCAAGTTATGGAGGACCAACTTCCTGTAGGTGGGAGCGGAAACAGGAATGGTTATATCCTGCCAACGGCTATTCCAATGGAAACAAAACTTAAGAAAGTTGTTAGAGGACAGCTCATTTTGTTGAAATTTTGTTTGTAGCTTGTTGTTTACCTTACCTTAGGAAATATGCATCCTTTGTGATTTAATAACATTTTGCTCAGAAGTTATTGATCCCAGAAGTTTGAATCTGTGAATATCTTTCTCATCAGCTGCCTGAGAAAACTCCACAACTTACATTACATCATCTGAACAGACCAGGAAACCAGTTAGTTCCTGTTGAGTTGTCAGTGAGAAGAGACACAGCGACAGACAGACGGTAAGATTGACCTTTTATTACAAATATGTGACTTTAACTGAGGGAGGAGAGTTACAGGAAGGAGCTCTAAAGTACTGAAGAAGAGAAATACTTTAACTGTAAACTGCTGCAGACTGAAAAACACTCAAATACTCAAAGTTAAAGTAACTGAGGCAACTTTCTGCAGCAGGGACGGACACACGGGAGACGTTTACCTTCTGGGCTTTCTGCCAGAAATCTCTTAGGTATAGACAACAACACTACTTAGTTAAGTTTAGGAAAAGATAGTGGTCTGGGTTAAAATAAACCTCTTCTGGCAGACAGCCCTGAAGGAAAACTTGTCCCGTGTGTGAGGGAGAGAAACACAACTGACTTCCTGTTTTAACGTCTGCTGTTTCTGCTGTTTTCAGCTGCTCTCAGAGACAAAATGGCTTCCATGTCAGTGGAGGATTTCTGCTGTTCGGTCTGTCTTTATGTCTTTAGAGATCCTGTTGTTCTGTCATGTGGCCACAGCTTCTGTAAAGACTGTCTGAAGACCTGGTGGAGAGAGAAACAGGCACAGGAGTGTCCAGTTTGTAGGAAAAGATCAGAAAGGCCAGAACCACCTCGTAACCTGGCGTTAAAGAAGCTGTGTGAGAGTTTCTTACAGCAGAGAGATGAGAGAGCTTCAGAGGCTCTCTGCAGGCTCAAACTCTTCTGTCTGGACCATCAGCAGCCAGTGTGTCTCGTCTGCAAAGATTCAGAAACACACTGCAACCACATAATCAGACCCATCGATGAAGCTGCACAACAACACAAGATGGAACTCCAAGAAACTCTGGAGCCCTTAAAGAAGAAGATAAAGGTTTTTGAAGAAGTTAAAGATGAGTGTGATCAAACAGCAAAACACCTGAAGGTCCAGGCCCGACGCACAGAGACGCAGATTAAGGATCAGTTTAAGAAGCTTCGCCAGTTTCTAGAAGAGGAAGAGGAGGCCAGGATGGCTGCACTGAGGGAGGAAGAGGAGCAGAAGAGTCAGAGGATGAAGGAGAAGATGGAGGCTCTGAGCAGAGAGATAGCAGCTCTTTCAGACACAGTCAGAGCCACAGAGGAGCAGCTGAGAGCTGAAGACATCTCATTCCTGATCAACTACAAGGCTGCAGTGGAAAGAGTCCAGCAGAGCCCCCTGCTGGATGATCCACAGCTGCTCTCAGGAGCTCTGATAGACGAGGCCAAACACCTGGGCAACCTGAGCTTCAACATCTGGAACAAGATGAAGGACATGGTCTCCTACACTCCTCTGATTCTGGACCCAAACACTGCTGGTCCAAGACTCATCCTGTCTGAAGATCTGACCAGTGTGAGAAGAGGAGAGAGACAGACGCTTCCTGATAATCCAGAGAGGATTGATTTTTCCCCCTCTGTCCTGGGCTCTGAGGGCTTTAACTCAGGGACTCACAGCTGGGATATCGAGGTTGGAGACAGTACATTCTGGCTCCTTGGTGTGTTAGCAGAGTCTGTCCAGAGGAAGGGACGCATATGGTCTGGATCATGGACAATATATTTCTGTGGAGGTAAATACAGAACATGGTCACCACCAGATCCAGACACTGTTCTCCCATTTGAGACGCAGCTCCAGAGGATCAGAGTGACTCTGGACTGGAACAGAGGAAAGCTGTCGTTCTCTGATCTTGATACTAAGACACACATACACACCTTCACACACACTTTCACTGAGAAGATGTTTCCATGGATTCTCACTGAGGGTTTGAGTAATCTGAAGATATCACCACTGAAGGTCTGTGTAACAAAACAACAGGTCTGATAGAGTCTGAAATATTGAATGAACTGAATGATAAAATAAATTCAAACTTTATATCGGCAGCAGCAAACAGTAACAGGAGTCAGCAGATTAAATATGAAATAATATAAACAGAATAATGGTTGTTAATATAAAGGGTAGTAAACTGATTGCAGCGGTAAAGGAGAGACGGCTCAATGAAACACAACAAAAGGTTTAAAAAATCTAAAATATATGTGTTTATAAAGGTAAATATGGATGTTTAGATGAAACATTATTGTTGTTCTGATCTGTAAAAGGTGTAATATACAAAACTGAGCTTTTTCCCAAGTTTCAGTTTTTTTTCAATGTTTTTGTCGCCTTTTACAAGTTTTATTTCCCAAACATTTCTCCAATGTTTTTATTGCTTTTTTAAAATCCATGCAGACATGTCCCCCAGATAGTTGGAGAGCTCAACCCCCCCAAATTTTGAACTCAAAGTTATCCCTTTGTGTTCTGTCTCCATTTACATTGTTCTGATTGTTTTAGTGTTTAATGTCTGTGTGTAGTTTGAGTTAAGTCATTATTTTGAGATACTGAGCAGATTATGAAAAGGGACTTAACTTACCTCTTTTGTTTTTCTTTATGTTTTATGCCATTATAACCATTATAACTGTGTTAAACTGCTCTAAATATATTTAGGAGCTCTTCCTGCTTCTGGTCCTGGTTGTGATGTTAATTTGAGATGAAGACTTGCAGATAGAGAGAAGAATGAGCTCACAGTGAGTCATAATGTGACAGGAAAGGGCTTGGTGTAAGCAGGGTTAAAAGTTAATGTGATCTATCTTTTCCTAAATCTAACTGTCCCGTTCTTGTGCCATATGTCAGTTAAACGTCTGCCGCAACCCAGAGCGTCAAAAAGTGACGCCAAGAGTCCCAACCAATCGCGTCACATACAAGGATAATGGAGACTTTTAGCGTTAATAACAAACGCCAAAGATACCTGACCAAGTGTCGCTTGCTGACGCGTTGGGAGTGAGAATGTGTTGGTTTAATGTCTGCGTGTAGTTTTGATGTAAGTCATTATTTTGAGATACTAAAAAGGGTTCAACATAAGCAATGGCCCGATGGCCTGATGGTTCGATGGCCTGATGGCCCGGCACAGTAAGACTGTATGTTGGGAAGGTTGATTGGCCAGCCAATCAAAGTGACGAGTGTAGAAATATTACTATTATTTAGACGTGTTATTCTCAATATTAAAGTTCATATTATATTGTGTTGCTCATTGCTGTGAGTTGTGTGTAGTCATGAGACATTGGTCACAAGTTCCAGGGAGGATACACTTGTATTCCCAGTACAATGAAAAGGCTCGGACGCACAGATGGTTTAGCTTTAGCTTTGATTACAGTTTATTATAGTTTAGGAATGTAATTGTATGTTAGAAACTGTTTTATACCAGACAGAGAAGTAGAGTAACAGGAAATAGTTTTTAGGTTGGTGTGTGTGTGTGTTACAGTTACACCATAAAGAGGCCCCAATGTGTGTGGTGTATGAAGATAGTAGAATCTGCCCGGAGACAGGAGGATGACACCCCATCAAGGAAAAGGATAAAGGTTGAGGGATATTGCAGATTCTGGGTTCACAGTTCGACAGAGACTTTGCTGACCTGAGCTCCGTACATTTGATGTCTGAAGCTAGGGAAACTTAGTCTCTTTTTGTGAACCCACAATTGTGTTCTGTAAACTTAACTGCTGGACTTAGTAAACTTTGCTAAACTTGAGTCTATCATCTCAGTTTTGATCATTGAGTTCTGGTATCACAAGTCTTTGTGTTTTTTGCCAGAATTCCCTTCAGGAGTCAGGTCCTTGTAATTTGATGCTAACGTTGGGTGCAACACTATCTTTTCTTTTTAACTCTGTAACAGTAGAACTGAATGTATTTATCTTTTGACTTCAATAAATATTGTGGTGTGAAATAAAAGCAGTCTTGATCATTATTAACATTGAGCAGAAAGGGAACTGAACTCTGTTTAGTAGTATTAGTAGTAGATAACTTTATTGTCCCCGTGGGGCAGTTGGGTTTGTGGCACAATCGCAAGGCACTTTATGACAAGACATATGATACAAACAAATAGTCCTTACATCGTTTGTATCATATGTCTTGTCATAAAGTGCTCCACAGGGACAATAGAGTTATCCAGTAGCACATTTATCTACATCAGTATTACATTGTATTGTCAGGTTTTCCCAAAAGCATGTTTGCAGAAGCAGTGAGACTGTAAACCAACAGCCATCTGATCTTAAAGCTACTGAATAAACATTTATCATTGGGTTGTGCTTCCAGATAATAATGCTTACTGAAACGTAGAAGGCAGTGGGAACAGAAATATCAGAAGATTACCTTTGTTAGCTGATAATGGTTCATGAAGATGAAACCGGAAAACATTTACAGTAATGCTCATGTATGAGAGGTGGATAACACCCACAATGCATTGCAGTTATGCATTTGTTGCAAGAAGATACTGTACATCCATGGTTAAGTGGCCGTGATGTTAGGCAATATATGTTAGTCCTATGTCACCTGCCTAGGGACTGCGGATGAAAAGTAGTTATTATATTTACATGGTGTTTTTATACAACAATGTTTATAAATATGCAGGGTCCCAATCAAATAAACCAATAAAATAAAATGTACAACCATATAGAGGTTAGGTTAGGATACGTTACTTCATTGGTACCCATAGGTAAACTAGTTTTACAGTCTAAGAGGGAGGACATCCTTAAAACTTTGTATTCAGCTTACTTGACCATTTTACAATTTGGTTTAGGCAATTCTTGTGCTTGACTGAGACACAACCAAACCACGGCACTAGGGAAAAAGATATAATGGTTTTGATAAAAGCATGATAGAATAATGTCATCATGGTCTTGTCTATATGAAAATGGTACAATTTTCTCAAACAGTATAGATGCTGTTGTCCTTTTTTACAGACAGCCTCAAAATTCTCCTGGAAATTTAATTTAGAGTCAATAATTGTCCCTAGGTATCTATAGGATTGTACTTGATCCTCTAGTTGACCATTTATAGTTATAGCCTCATATCCTGGAGTTTTTCAAAAATCAATGTAGATATCCTTTGATTTGGAAATGTTCAATTATAGGTGCAACTATCAAATAAAACTATCAAAAGCCGTCTTGATTTGACTGTCCACGCTTCCAACAATCACCATTCTGGTTTGGTTGAAATAAACCCTTAATTTAACCATTTACATGTGGAGATATGCTGGCTCTATACACGCTAAAAGTCCTGATTATTTACATGGAGTCTGGTGGAGATATGCTGGCTCTATACACGCTAAAAGTCCTGATTATTTACATGGAGTCTGGTGGAGTTTGGTGATGGTGATTTTGGGGCTGTTTCATGTTAAACTAAAATGATTTTTCTCTTTGTTAACACTGAGTTGTCCATTAAAACTCATTCTGAGTGACGGTGTGTTGTGACTTTTCTGACATGAAATAATATAACTGCGTCACTAGGTGGCGCCACTGTCTCCATCAGCAGCTCCGAGGGAAACAGGAAGTGACACAGCTGGTTCATTTAAAGTAATTATCATGAACAGCTGCAGAGTTACTGTAGATTAGAAACTGATGTTTTTAATTATCAATATTTAAATGTATACCAGTGTCTTCATTAAAGACTTTAATGTCTTAAAATAAGGACATTTAGATTACAAGTTTATTGATATATAAATAGTTTGAGTGTTACATGAGGAGACATTATTAAAACTACACAGTTAACTTCAGTTAAAGTACTAGTACCACAGAGTATTACTGCTGTATATGTATATACATGTGTATGTGAGTGTATAAAAGAGCAGAATACAGCGGTTCCACAGCTGGTTGAAGGTGTTTTGTTGGTTTGTATTTCTTGTTGTTGTAATGTATTTTTTGGTATTTATTATAAACATCCCCATTAGCTGACATCTAGACAACCAGCTGGTCTTCCTGGGGTCCAAAACAACATTTAATCAGACAATATTAAAACATTTCATGACATATACAGAAAAGAAAAGAAATAAAGAACTAAATAACAAAACAGCTTCCAAAAGATTTTAATTAAATAAAACAAAACAAACCAAGCAAATAGAGAAATATCTTGAAAGCAAAGTTATATATTACAGTATATTACATGGCTGACATTAAGGTAGCTCACATTGACAAAGAAGAAAATCAAATATTTGAATCACACAATCAGAAACCACATGATAAATAATTTAACCCTTGTGTGGTCCTCGGGTCAAATTTGACCCGTTTTCAAAGATCTGTATAAAAAATATGAGTTTCTTTCAACCAAATTGTCCAAAATAACTGGATAATTCCATACACGAAACAGGCTGTAATTATGCATTAACATACCTTCCTCTGATCTTAATTATTAGCAAAAGTAATTCATAATTTCTGGGGGTTTTTTAAATCAAAATTAGGCATATTTTAATATGAATGAGGTTTACTGACCATGAATTACAAACATAAGTGTGAAACTAGCGGTGATATGTTGGAATGAAGTTGCCTTAGAAGATGTATACTTTATGCTTCATAAAACAGGCAAAACAGACCCGAACACAAGGGTTAAGTGAAGGTAAGATTTGACTTTCTTTTTAAAATGTACCTTTCCTGTGATAAAACAAATGTTATTTGGGATATTATTCCACAAAGAACTTGCTCTGTAAATGAAAGGTTTTTTCAGTTTATTGGATTTTGGTAAAGGTGGAATCATCTGCCCCCTACTGGCTCCTCTGGTTAAATAAGTGTGGATATCTGAACTGTAAGTTATGTTATCAAAAATAAATGATGGTCTCTGAGTTTGAATAACAGAGAGCAACAAACTAAGCACATAGGCTAATAGTCTTTTTTCAACACTAAACCATTTAAGACGTTTATGCATTTTAACAACATTGGACCTAGAATTGCACATCAGAAGAAGTCTGACTGCTTTGTTTTGTGCTACTTTGAGACAGATAGATAGATAGATAGATAGATAGATAGATAGATAGATAGATAGATAGATAGATAGATAGATAGATAGATAGATAGAGATACTTTATTTATCCTGAAGGAAATTAAGGTGTCCAATAGCTTATAGACAACATAAATACACATAGGCACACATACATATGACATCTACACACACATACTACAAAAATACAAAGAAAGATATGAATAGTGTGCCCTTACAGTAAAGTTTGGTTGTAGCATGTTTAAAGGAGCGGTGTGGAAAAAATGCAGAAAGGTGCAATGGTATCATAGTGCAAGATAGTGTCAGTGCAAATTCTATATCTATTCAAGTACAACAGGCAACACAATATATCAAAAATAGAATAATCATTACTTACCTATACATAGTGAAGTATTTCTAAGTAGGGTTTTTGAAGCAGATGACCAGATTACTGAGCAATAATCCAAGTGGCAGAGAACTAAAGAGCAAACAATTTGCCTTAGCAAAGAAGAGGGTAGAAATGGTGAGCACTTCTTTGTGGTGGCCATCTTAGAAACCATATAGTCAATGTGATCGGACCACGCCAATGCACTATCAAGCTGTAGTGCTAGAAGTTTAACTTTATTTATTTGTTTTATAGATTGGCCTGCAACTTCACGTTCAGTTCAGGCCCTTGTGCTAATTTATGTTTAGAAGCAAATATCCTACAGACTGTTTTTGATGCATTAAGCGCAAGTTTGTTTGTTTTTATCCAATTAAGTACGATGTTGAGCTCGCTAGATAGAAGCTGATTAAGCTCAGAGCATGTGGATGCTGCATAATGGAGAGGATGTGTGTTCTGTTTTTTGGAAAAGGCTTAAAAACGAAAAAGAAACTGTCTTTACTTTTAAAACCTGTCTGTGTGTGTCTGTGTGTGTCTGTGTGTGTGTGTGTGCCTCTGTGTGTCTGTTTGTTTGTGTCTGTGTGTGCGTATGTGTTTCTGTATGTGTGTGTGTGTCTGTCTGTGTGTGTGTGTGTGTCTCTGTGTGTGTGTGTGTGTGTGTGTGTGTGTGTGCATGCATGCGTACGTCTCTGTGTGTCAGTGTTTGTAAAAAACAACACAAACTTTAACCATGGTAATCAATGAATCTGGAACAGAAGAAGTTCTGGCTGCACATTACTAGAACCTTGACCGGTAAACTGAAATGATTTGCGTGGCTTCAGGTTGTACATATTTTAAGGATATGCATTTGAAGATACTCAAAGAAAACAACGTCACAATAAGCAGAAATATCAACGGAGGAGAGTTCAGGGTTAGACAGATTAGGCTGAATGATTTTGGTTAATGTGGTGATGTCTCAGGGTGTCTGGGAAGGCACACACACACACACACAGACACACACAGACACACACACACACACAGACACACGCACACACACACACAGACACACAATGAGGTTCTGATGAAAGATTTTGGTTAATGTCTTGATGTCTCAGGGTGTCAGGGTGTCTGGGAGGCACACTTTTATTTGACCTTTGCTGCACTTCTCTCACTGCATTTCCTGTCTCCTTTCTGCTGCACACTTTCAAAATAAGACAAACAAATTCAGCATGAAATGCTTTAAAAAGGTTTTCCTCTGAAACATCCTGGGCTGAGTCTGCTTCCTAGAGAGTGATAGAGCATTTCACTGTTTGATTTCTCTGTTAAAGAGACACACAGAGGTGTTTGTATGAACTTCTCTACAGTCAGTCAGTGTGTTTACATGCAGTTTAAAAAACGATTATATTCAGGATAAGGTAATACTCTGATTTCTCAAACACCATGTAAACATCTTCATAGCCCGGTTAGAATCAGAGTTCTCATAACCCGTTAACAGAGCTAGAGAAGTCCTTCAGTAACCGGGGGATTCCTGCATGTTTACACTTTAACCGGGCTATGACAGCGCTGAAAAACATATTAATGTAGCATACACTTAAACTGATATATATGTTTTTAGGAGCCTAAAATGTGCAGCTGCCCCCGTATGCAGGTGGATATTGCTGAGCTTCTGACTATAGAGAAGTAGCTCATAAAACCACACTTCATAACATCTGAACTGTCCCTTTAAGATAAAACTTATCAGCTGCAGGAGAAAGCTCCACACCTTACATTACATCATCTGAACAGACCAGGTACACCAGTTAGTTCCTGTTGAGTTGTGTGTGTGAGAAGAGACACAGCGACACACAGACAGTAAGATTGACCTTTTATTACAAAACTGTAATTTCCACTGAGGGAGGAGAGTTACAGGAAGGAGCTCTGAAGTACTGAAGAAGAGAAATACTGCAGACTGTAATCTGCTGCAGACTGAAAAACACTCAAAGACTCAAAGTTAAAGTAGCTGAGGCAACTTTCTGCAGCAGGGGGGAGGGCACACGGGAGACGTTTACCTACGTTTAGTTTAGGAAAAGATAGTGGTTTGGGTTAAAATAAACCTCTTCTTACAGACCGCACTGAAGGCAAACTTGTCCCGTGTGCGAGGGAGGGAACCACAACTGACTTCCTGTTTTAACGTCTGCTGTTTCTGCTGTTTTCAGCTGCTCTCAGAGACAAAATGGCTTCCATGTCAGAGGAGGATTTCTGCTGTTCAGTCTGTCGTGATGTCTTTAGAGATCCTGTTATTCTGTCATGTAGCCACAGCTTCTGTAAAGACTGTCTGAAGACCTGGTGGAGAGAGAAACAGACACGGCCATGTCCAGTTTGTAGGAAAAGATCAAAAAGACCAGAACCACCTCGTAACCTGGAGTTAAAGAAGCTGTGTGAGAGTTTCTTACAGCAGAGAGATCAGAGAGCTTCAGAGGGTCTCTGCAGTCTGCACTCTGAGAAACTCAAACTCTTCTGTATGGACCATCAGCAGCCAGTGTGTCTCGTCTGTCTACATTCAGAAACACACACCAACCACAGAATCAGACCCATCGATGAAGCTGCACGACAACACAAGAAGGAACTTCAGGAAACTCTGGAGCCCTTAAAGGAGAAGTTAAAGGTTTTTGAACAAGTTAAAGTGGAGTGTGATCAAACAGCAAAACACATGAAGGTCCAGGCCCGACGCAAGAAAAAAAAAAAATAAAAAAAACTAAAAAGGTTTCTGAAAGGAAGAGGAGGCTAGGATGGCTGCACTGAGGGAGGAAGAGGAGCAGAAGAGTCAGAAGATGAAGGAGAAGATGGAGGCTCTGAGCAGAGAGATAGCAGCTCTTTCAGACACAGTCAGAGCCACAGAGGAGCAGCTGAGAGCTGAAGACGTCTCATTCCTGATCAACTACAAGGCTGCAGTGGAAAGAGTCCAGCAGCGCCCTACATATTGGGTGTGTTAGCAGAGTCTGTCCAGAGGAAGGGAGCCATACAGTCTGGATTTTTGTCAATAAGGTTCTATAAAGGTGAATACTGGGTGGTGTCTCCATCAGCTCCATCCACTGATCTCCTGTTTAAGAAGCCGCTCCAGAGGATCAGAGTGACTCTGGACTGGAACAGAGGAAAGCTGTCATTCTCTGATCCTGATACTAACACACACATACACACCTTCACACACACTTTCACTGAGAAGATGTTTCCATTAATTGACACTGATGGTAATCTGAAGATATCAACACCGAAAGTCTGTATGACAAAACAACAGGTCTGATAGAGTCTGTAGTTTTAGGGTGGTGATAATAAGTAAACAACTATTCACTTCTTAAACGTTAATTTGTTCCATCTTTTTATGTATAAATAATATTTCAACTGAACGATAAAATAAGTTCAAACTTTATATCGGCAGCAGCAAACAGTAACAGGAGTCAGCAGATTAAATATGAAACTGACGGTGACTTTTACGACGCATGTATCATTCCTATTTAGCACCTGACGCACGGCAGACCTTTCCCTCCACAAACGCACGTCGGTAAATTAGGGAATGTATTTGCGCTCCCGGGGGCGGTTCAGCGAAGAGAGGAGGCGTGTTCCAGCGCAAACTTTCCCTGGTGCTATTTTGCAATTTCAGAAAACAATTCCGCCACTGACCAGGAAAAACCTGGTCTAAAGACAGTGGCGCTAGTCTAAAGACAGTGGCGCTAGTCTAAAGTCAGTGGTGCTAAAGTCAGTGGTGCTAGTCTAAAGTCAGTGGTGCTAAAGTCAGTGGTGCTAGTCTAAAGTCAGTGGTGCTAGTCTAAAGTCAGTGGTGCTAAAGTCAGTGGTGCTAGTCTAAAGTCAGTGGTGATAAAGTCAGTGGTGCTAGTCTAAAGACAGTGGCGCTAGTCTAAAGTCAGTGGTGCTAAAGTCAGTGGTGCTAGTCTAAAGTCAGTGGTGATAAAGTCAGTGGTGCTAGTCTAAAGTCAGTGGTGCTAAAGTCAGTGGTGCTAGTCTAAAGTCAGTGGTGCTAGTCTAAAGTCAGTGGTGCTAGTCTAAAGTCAGTGGTGCTAGTCTAAAGTCAGTGGTGCTAAAGTCAGTGGTGCTAGTCTAAAGTCAGTGGCGCTAGTCTAAAGTCAGTGGTGCTAGAATAAAGTCAGTGTTGCTAGTCTAAAGTCAGTGGTGATAAAGTCAGTGGTGCTAGTCTAAAGTCAGTGTTGCTAGTCTAAAGTCAGTGGTGATAAAGTCAGTGGTGCTAGTCTAAAGTCACTGGTGCTAAAGTCAGTGGTGCTAGTCTAAAGTCAGTGGTGCTAAAGTCAGCGGTGATAGTCTAAAGTCAGTGGTGCTAGTCTAAAGTCAGTGGTGCTAAAGTCAGCGGTGATAGTCTAAAGTCAGTAGCGAGTTATTCAGATGCTATTTTAAAGGGCGCATGCTTGGCCATAATGTAGCGTGTGCACACTGCTTCTGTCATCTAAGCGGACGCAGCAGTTCCCATTTTTGCAAACCATACATAATAACAAACAAAAATATTACTGAAAATGCGCTTCAGGTGTTTGGATAGGTCAGGAGGCACTTTACAGCAACGTTGCAGCATAGCCACTGCTAATGCTTGCTCTTGAGGGAATTACTGTAATTGGGGTTGGGGAATTTATAGAGTGTGGTCTAGACCTACTCTATCTGTAAAGTTTCTCGAGATAACTCGATATATCGAATAATTTGATACTATAAATAAAATTGAATTGAACTGAATTGAATTCTTTGTGGCTTGTTGTGTTTTACACAACATTTCCATGAATCATCGATGTGTTGATGACATAAATGAGGAAATATTAGAGGACTTAAGGAGACGTGATGTTGAACTACGGCGGGATTGGACACTCCGGTGGGATCTGGTCCGGGAGTGGCATAATGCGCGATGCGCTCCTGGTGGAGCGGGTGGACAGAGATGGAGTGGGGGGGAGGAGGAAGGGGCACAACAGGAGCAGGTGGTGCGTTTGGAGGCCCACGTTCCATGGCTAAAGCAATCCTCTCCAGACTTGAGGAGATGCGCCCGAGAGGCCGCAGCAACATCGCTATACAATCAAGACGGGAATTTATTACTTTGCTTCATCCCGGACAGCTCCCGCTGGCGTGCGCCAGGCAAATCCACCGTTATAACAGCAATCCGCCATGGAACAAGCGCGCCTGCTCTTAAAGGGAATGTGAGATGACGCTCTGATTGGTTATTTTCACATTACGCCCAAACCACACCTAGCTACTTCAGACCAACCTCACCTAGCTACTTCAGACCAACCTCACCTAGCTACTTCAGACCAACCTCACCTAGCTACTTCAGACCAACCTCACCTAGCTACTCACCTAGCTACTTCAGACCAACCTCACCTAGCTACTTCAGACCAACCTCACCTAGCTACTTCAGACCAACCTCACCTAGCTACTTCAGACCAACCTCACCTAGCTACTCACCTAGCTACTTCAGACCAACCTCACCTGCAACCTCACCTAGCTACTTCAGACCAACCTCACCTGCAACCTCACCTAGCTACTTCAGACCAACCTCACCTGCAACCTCACCTAGCTACTTCAGACCAACCCATTTTAGGTTTGCGTCGGGCGCAAGACTCATTTTTCCCGCCGGTATAATAGCAAAAGCGCCAGAGATCCGCCCACAAAGATACTTGCGTTTTGCGTTTCATACTTGCGTTTCAGATCGTTAAAATAAGGCCCTGTATGTCAGGCAAGTTGATTGGCAGCCAATCAAATTGAGAAATATAACTATTATTTAGACGTGTTATTCTCTGTATTAAAGTTCATATTATATTGTGTTGCTCATTGCTGTGAGTTGTGTGTAATCATGAGACGTTGGTCACAAGTTCCAGGGAGGATACACTTGTATTCCCTGTACAATGAATAGGCTCGGACGCACAGATGGTTTAGTTTTAGCTTTGATTACAGATTGTTATAGTTTAGGAATGTGATTGTATATGTTAGAAACTGTTTTATACCAGAAAGAGAAGTAGAAAAACAGGAAATAGTTTTTAGGTTGGTGTGTGTGTTCGGGCGAGGAGAAAAGGTTACGAGAACAAGAAGAGGAAGTTAAAGTTACACCACACAAGAGGAAGTTAAAGTTACACCACACACAGGCAGGGCCTGTAACTGTAATTCTACTAAGATAGTAGAATCTGCCCGGAGACAGGAGGATGACACCCCATCAAGGAATAAGATAAAGGTTGAGGGATATTGCAGATTCTGGGTTCACAGTTCGACAGAGACTTTGCTGACCTGAACTCCATACATTTGATGTCTGAAGCTAGGGAAACTTAGTCTCTTTTTGGGAACCCACAATTGTGTTCTGTAAACTTAACTGCTGGACTTAGTAAACTTTGCTAAACTTGAGTCTGTCGTCTCAGTTTTGATCATTGAAGTCTGGTATCACAAGTCTCATCAACAGACGCGAGGGAATTAGAGTGGTTCGAGTAACTGGAGTCAGATCTTTTCTGGCCTTCTGGTTTTTGCCAGAATTCCCTTCACGAGTCAGTTCCTTGTAATTTGATGCTAACGTTGGGTGCAACACTATCTTTTCTTTTTCCCCAAAAGCATTTTTGCAGAAGCAGTGAGACTGTAAACCAACAGCCATCTGATCTTAAAGCAGTGGTGGGTCTAGAAACTTTCACATGGGGTGGCAAAGGGGTAGCGAGAGATCTTGGCAGGATGGCAGGGGAAGGCGGTACATGGGAACCCCCATATGTAAATGCACTGCCATGCCCTACTGAACTGCTACTATTATTATTTCTAGTCATAGTTCCATTATCTTTATTGTTACTATAATTGCCACAGTTCATCATACCAACTACTATAATTATTATAAATCATAATTCTTTATCTGTATATCTGTATCTGTCTCTGTGTCCCAACCGGCTGCAACAGATGGCTGCCATCCAAGATCCTGGGTCGGTCTGAGGTTTCTGCCCAAAAGGAAGTTTTTCCTCGCCACTGTTGCAACAAATGCTTGCTCTTGGGGGAATTGTTGGGTCTTTGTAAATTATAGTGTGGTCTAGACTTGCTCTATCTGTAAACTGTCTTGAGAAGAGGAAACTCTTGTTACGATTTGATACTATAAATGAAATTAAATTTAGCTGAAATTAAATTAAATGGCTTGATCATATTTCCTGATAGAACAGAATGTGTCTTATTTTATCAGTAATTATGATCAAACAAAAGGTCAAACAATTGCTATGATAGAGAAATTGTAAAACATCATTAGATAATCTATATATACAGTATATGTAAATATTTACATATCTAACCCTATAACATAGACAACAGAATGGAAATAGCCAAACACTGAAAACATGTAATTTCACTGAGTGATATGGCATGTTATGCTACTGCAATTTATATGGAAGGAGAATATAAACAAACCATGTGGTCCAGGGGTAACTGCAGCCTCCTCTTCCTCCCTGTCATCTTCATCTTCCACCTCCTGATCATTCTCTGCCTTGGTCCCTCTCTCTGAATCTACAGCCTCCTCTTCATCCCTCACTGTCAACACTTCCTTTCCCTCTTCTCTTTGCTGCTCTGACCTGCCTGGTCTCTCCAGTTTACTGCCTTCTCCTTCTTCATTTCCCTCCTTCTCTTCCTCCTTCCCCACTTTTAGGCTTCAGCTAATATCTCCAGCTACTCTGGCCTGCAAAAGTCAAGATGTGAAAAGCTCTGGTTATCCTTGAATTACATTACACTGTAGGGCCCTAATAAGTAGCCTAACAAATATAAAATCAGAAGACATTTATTACATGCACACAACAGTTATGTTTAGACTAGCCTTCTTAATCCCATTGTATTTGTTGTTTTCCCAGTTTGACAGTAAAGGACGTCACCTGGTTTAATTTGTGCAGCATTATTGCTGTGATATATGAGAGAAAGTGGATTTTATAGTACTCCTTAACTAATCACATGCAAATGATCGGTCTCAGCAAGCACTGTGTAGTGTGTTGTAACGTAACGCTACCGAAACAGCGACCCTCTGTAACGTTATGAATTCAAACATGCCAGTTTGTAATATTTTGTATTATGCTGTTCTTGTCTTTAATAAATCAAAACTAATCAAAGGGCAGAATGCTCTTACAAATCACGTGGGAGAGAATTGACTTTTGGCTAACGTAATAGATGCACTGTTGTTCATGCTGACTCGCCTTTAGCATACATTAAATTTATTACAAATGTAACTTTACATTAAATGTATGTTTAAACTTCACCTGGGGACACTGACTTCACCTTCAGAGGCTTTGGGGGGCAGCTCAGTCACTCCAGTCTTTGCCGGGATGCAGGGCCACCACACCGCAGCAGACTTGCTGTGTATGAATGCCGCTCTGCATGTTTGATGCAGGGACGTAGATAAGTATTTGAGGGGCAGGGGGCTAAGATTACATTTACAATTATTATTTATTATTAATTAATATAAATTAATTGTTTGTTTCAATGTTTTAAGACGCTTGTGGACATAGTGAGAGTTTGCACAGTTTTTGAACACCAAAGTTAGGTGGTCAAGGCCCTACAGTGGGGGGTCAGCTGCATAGCTTCTGACTATAGAGAAGTAGCTCATAAAACCACACTTCATAACATCTGAACTGTCCTTTTAAGATAAAACTTATCGGCTTCCTGAGAAAGCTCCACATCTTACATGACGTCATCTGAGACAGTAACCAGGAACCCAGTCAGTTCCTGTTGAGTTGTCAGTGAGGAGAGACCAGCGACAGACAGACGGTAAGATTGACCTTTTATTACAAAGCTGAGATTTTAACTGAGGGAGGAGAGTTACAGGAAGGAGCTCTGAAGTACTGAAGAAGTGAAATACTTTAACTGTAATCTGCTGCACAGTGAAAAACACTCAAATACTCAAAGTTAAAGTAACTGAGGGAACTTTCTGCAGCGGGGAGGGTCACGAGACGTTACTTTGGTAAAGTTGGAAAGATATTCACAGATTTGAACTTCCGGGATCAATAACTTCTGGGCTAAATGTTATTAAATCACGAACGACGCATCTTTCCTACCGTAGTAAAAGGTAAACAACGAGCTACAAACTCATTTTCATCAAAACGAGCCGTCCTCCAACATGGAAAATAACATTGGTCTCTACGAGCAGCCGGAAGTAGGACGAGTGCTTAGAGACCATCTACAAACTACAACACCTTAGGGACCGTCTACAATCTACAACACACAGACAAACACACAGACACACACACACACAGACACACACACAGACACACACACACACAGACACACACAGACACACACACACACTGTCATGGTTTTGGGTTTGGGTTTCTGTTGGTTTTGAGGTTCTGTTCTTGTTTCCTACTATTGTTGTGTATTTGTTCTGTTTTCTGTTGTAGCCCGTGTTTCCTCCCTTGTCTTGTCTAGCTGTAGTTCCTGTCTTGTTTTTCCGTGTGGCTGTATGTTCTGTTTCCTGTTTTATTTTGACGGTCTGGGTTTCTATCTTGTCTGATTTACTTCCTGTGTTTTCCCTCCCTTGTGATTGCCCTAATGTGTTTCCCAGCCTTGTCACCTGTCTTGTGTTTCCTTGTTACCCGGTGTATTTAGTCCTTGTCTTCCGTTTCACCTTTGTCAGATCATTTTGTTTGCTTGCATTCCCTGTGTCAGCATGCTGTGAGTTCCTCTGTCTGTTTCCTGATTTTTTTCCCTTGGTTCCTGTTCATTTTGTTTATTTGTTTTTTATGGACCTGCTGTTTTTTTGTGGACACCTTCTGTTTCTTTTTGGATCTTCTGTTAAATAAATATTCAAGCTCACCACGTCTCCTGGCCTTCCCTGCAATTGGGTTCAACCTTCTCCACCACCGTAACACGCACACACATACAGACACACAGCGGGCAGTAAGGCGAGTGCTTAGGGACCGCCTATAAACTACAACACCGAACAACAATATGTATTAATTTAATGATTAAATAAGGTAGTGTCTCCAAACTTACCTCAATTATAAATTGTCTCCTGCTGGTTGCACTTTAAAAAAAAATAAGCATATTCATAATTTTGGGGAATAATTTTTGCTAAAAACATTTAATATTTTAATTATTAAATAGAGTGGTGTCTCTAAACTTACTTCACACATAATTAGTCTCCTGCTAGTTGTACTACATCATTTACTTTTCAAAAATAGGCATATGCATAATTTTGGGGAATATCTTTTGCCAAAAACATTTAATATGTGTGGATTCAAGATGGTTTCACACGCAGTGCCTTGGAATGACAGTAGCACAAATACCAAACAAAAATACCCTTTGGGATTGTGTGTTGTGTAACAGCCCTAGCTAAAGAGGCTGTAGGTGAGTTTGGGGTTTAGGTCTGGATAAATAAAGGATCCAAAATTTCAACAACTGCCATGATGATAATTGTACTCAAACTGCATATAAGGGACCATTAACCGCACCCAGAAAAGTAAACAAAAGCTAGAACATTTTTATTTAATTTGTGTTTTTCCATTATTATCATTATTAATACAGATCTGAAAGTATTTTCTATGTGAAAATTAACATTGTGGATGTGTTCATTATGAATGAATGTGTGATAATGATATTTCAGTTTGTTCTGCCACCTTTTTTATTTCAGTTTGCATACAATTTTACTTAATTTTTACTTACTAAATGTTCAGTCTCAATTCATGTTTTAAGGCAACAATATATATATATATATATATATATATATATATACATATACAGGGCATGAAGTTAACGTTTTTGACCAGCCAGTTTTTTTTTTGCCTCATAAAAGGTGAAAAACAGGACTTGCTGTGTCTCTATGATCCTGTCCTGTCCTGTTCATGGTAGCCTACTCGTGGACATTGCGTCGTCATCATGTGCTGTGGTAGGGGGGGGGGGGGCAGCCTTGATAATCCTGCATAGGGGTCCGGTGTTGGCTCGTTACGCCACTGCATATAAGAGATGAGAGGACTGACAAAATCAGGAGTAGCCTACGCGCACCACAACAACAACAAAATACTGGTGAATGTGGACCATAACACATGAGTTGTTGCAAAAAAGTTGCAACTTTGTTTGTATAGTTCTTTAAAATAAAATAATAAATAAAAAGAAAACTTGTTTTGGGGAGAATAATAATTATTACTATTAATGAATTACTCTGGGCTGAGATTTTCTAGGAACCTTACCAAAAAGACTCAGGGTGATGATGTTGGTATAATATGAAAACAGCTGGTGGATTTAAGACACAAAATAATCATTTATTGAATGAATCAAATATGAACATATCTGTCAGTGGCTTGTTGATCTTTACATTGTTAGTTAATTTCCTATCCTGGGCTGGGACTCACATTGATACGGTTTCATATTGGACTTTAACTTATCATTGCACTTACAATAAAGTAGCTGTCCACAATTTAGGTCATCCTGTGGGTCTCATCTGCGTTTTAACCCAAAGAATTTGAATACCCAAAAATGATGCAAGTTTATTTATGTAAAGTAATCGTCATAGTTCAACCATTATGTGAGCAGTTATAGTGAGGTAATTGTAGAAACACTTCTCTTTGTAATTATTGAAGTATTAAATGTTTTTAGAAATAAATATTTCCTAAAAGTATGCATATGAGTATTGTTGAAAATGTAAGTGCTGTAGTACAACTAGCAGGAGACAAGTTATGTGTGAGGTAAGTTTAGAGACACTACCTTGTGTGTGTGTGTGTGTGTGTGTGTGTGTGTGTGTGTGTGTGTGTGTGTGTGTGTGTGTGTGTGTGTGTGTGTGTGTGTGTGTGTGTGTGTGTGTGTAGTTTGTAGACCGTCCCTAAGTACTCCTAAGTCCTACTGCCGGCTGCTCGTAGAGACCAATGTTATTTCTCCTGGTTGGAGGACGGCTTGTTTTGATAAAAATGAGTTTTTAGCTCGTTGTTTACCTTTTACTACGGTAGGAAAGATGCGTCGGTCGTGATTTAATAACATTTTGCTCAGAAGATCCCGGAAGTTTGAATCTGTCTTTCCAACTTTATTATATTACATGACGTCATCTGAACAGACCAGGTAAACCAGTTAGTTCCTGTTGAGTTGTCAGTGAGAAGAGACCACCAACAGACAGACGGTAAGATTTACCTTTTATTACAAAGCTGAGACTTTAACTGAGGGAGGACAGATACAGGAAGGAGCTCTGAAGTACTGAAGAAGTGAAATACTTTAACTGTAATCTGCTGCAGACTGAAAAACACTCAAAGACTCAAAGTGAAAGTAACTGAGGTAACTTTCTGCAGCAGGGAGGGGCACACGGGAGACGTTTACCTTCTGGGCTTTCTGCCAGAAATCTCTTAGGTTTAAACAACAAAACTACTTAGTTTAGTTTAAGAAAAGATAGTGGTTTGGGTTAAAATAAACCCTTCTGGCAGACAGCCCTGAAGGCAAACTTGTCCCGTGTGTGAGGGAGAGAAACACAACTGACTTCCTGTTTTAACGTCTGCTGTTTCTGCTGTTTTCAGCTGCTCTCAGAGACAAAATGGCTTCCATGTCAGAGGAGGATTTCTGCTGTTCGGTCTGTCGTGAAGTCTTCAGAGATCCTGTTCTTCTGTCATGTAGCCACAGCTTCTGTAGAGACTGCCTGAAGCACTGGTGGGCAGAGAAACAGACACAGGAGTGTCCAGTTTGTAACAGAAGATCTTCAAGGCCAGAACCACCTCGTAACCTGGCATTGAAGAACCTGTGTGAGAGTTTCTTAACACACTCCAACCACATAATCAGACCCAACGATGAAGCTGCACGACAAAACAAGAAGGAACTTCAGGAAACTCTGGAGCCCTTAAAGGAGAAGATAAAGGTTTTTGAACAAGTTAAAGTGAAGTTTGATCAAACAGCAGAACACCTGAAGGTCCAGGCCCAACGCACAGAGACGCAGATTAAGGATCAGTTTAAGAAGCTTCACCAGTTTCTAGAAGATGAAGAGGAGGCCAGGATGGCTGCACTGAGGGAGGAAGAGGAGCAGAAGAGTCAGAGGATGAAGGAGAAGATGGAGGCTCTGAGCAGAGAGATAGCAGCTCTTTCAGACACAGTCAGAGCCACAGAGGAGCAGCTGAGAGCTGAAGACGTCTCATTCCTGATCAACTACAAGGCTGCAGTGGAAAGAGTCCAGCAGAGCCCCCTGCTGGAGGATCCACAGCTGCTCTCAGGAGCTCTGATAGACGAGGCCAAACACCTGGGCAACCTGAGCTTCAACATCTGGAACAAGATGAAGGACCTGGTCTCCTACACTCCTCTGATTCTGGACCCAAACACTGCTGGTTCAAGACTCATCCTGTCCGAAGATCTGACCAGTGTGAGACAAGGAGAGAAACAGCAGCTTCCTGATAATCCAGAGAGGATTCATTTTCTCTGCTCTGTCCTGGGCTCTGAGGGCTTTAACTCAGGGACTCAGAGATGGGATGTCGAGGTTGGAGACAGTACAGTCTGGTTTCTGGGTGTGTTAGCAGAGTCTGCCCACAAGAAGGGAGGCATGCGGTCTGGATCATGGACACTATTGTTCTATAAAGGTAAATACTCAGCGTGGTCTCCACCAGCTCGACGCACTGATCTCCCGTCTAAGAAGAAGCTCCAGAGGATCAGAGTGACTCTGGACTGGAACAGAGGAAATCTGTCGTTCTCTGATCTTGATACTAACACACACATACACACCTTCACACACACTTTCACTGAGAGGATGTTTCCATTCATTAACACTGTTGATAATCTGAAGATATTATCACAGAAGGTCTGTGTGACAAAACAACAGGTCTGATAGCGTCTGTAGTTTTAGGGTGGTGATAATAATAGTAAACAACTATTCACTTCCTAAACGTTAATGTGTTCCATTTATAAAGGTAAATATGGATGTTTAGATGAAACGTTATTATTGTTGTTCTGATCTGTCAAAGGCGTAATATATACAGTAAATATGGGCTTTTCCCCAAGTTTTAATTCTTTTAAATGTTTTGTTGCCTTTATTCGATTCTTTATGGAAAAAAAATTTAACATTTTTGTCGCCTTTTGACGTTTTTGTCTCTTTACAAGTTTTATTCCCAACAATTTTTCTGATGTTTTTATCGTTTTTTTAAAATCCATGCAGACATGTCCCCGCCCCCCTCCCCCCCCCAGATAGTTGGAGAGCTCAACCCCCCCAATGTTGAACCCAAAGTTCTTTGTGTTCTGTCTCCATTTACATTGTTGTGATTGTTTTAGTGTTTAATGTCTGTGTGTAGTTTGATATAAGTCATTATTTTGAGATACTGAGCAGCATTCGACATAAGCAGTGGCCCGATGGCCCGATGGTCTGATGGCCCGATGGTCTGATGGCCCGATGGCAGTAAGTAAGACTGTATGTCAGGCAAGTTGATTGGCCAGTATTATATATACATGTGTTACCTTTAGGGAAATCAACTGTTTTACTATTTAAAAAAAGTTGATCAAAGGGACTTAACTTACGTCTTTCCTTTTTCTTTATGTTTTATGCCATTATAACCATTATAACTGTGTTAAACTGCTCTAAATATATTTAGGAGCTCTTCCTGCTTCTGGTCCTGGTTGTGATGTTAATTTGAGATGAAGACTTGCAGATAGAGAGAAGAATGAGCTCACAGTGAGTCATAATGTGACAGGAAAGGGCTTGGTGTAAGCTGGGATAAAAGTTAAAGTGATCTATCTTTTCTTATACCTAACTGTCCTGTTCTTGTGCCATATGTCAGTTAAACGTGCATCACATCCCAGAGCATCAAAAAGTGACGCCAAGAGTCCCGACCAATCGCGTCACATACGAGGCTAAAGGAGACTTTTAGTGTTAATAACAAACGCCCAAGATACCTGACAAAGTGTCACTTGCTGACGCGCTGGGAGTGAGAATGTGTTGGTTTAATGTCTGTGTGGTTTTGATGTAAGTCATTGTTTTGAGATACTAAAAAGGGTTCGACATAAGCAATGGCCTGATGGACCGATGACTCGATGGTCTGATAGCTCGATGGCCCGAAGGCCTGACGGCCCGGGACAGTAAGACTGTAAGCAAGCAAGTTGATTGGCCAGCCAATCAAAGTGACAAGTGTAGAAATATTACTATTATTTAGACGTGTTATTCTCAGAGGTGGGTAGTAACGAGTTACATTTACTCCATTACATTTATTTGAGTAAGTTTTTGAAAAAATGATACTTCTAGGAGTAGTTTTAAATCACTATACTTTTTACTTTTACTTGAGTGAAGAAGAAACTGTACTCTTACTCCGCTACATTAGGCTACAACGAGCTCGTTACTTTTCTTTTTACCTCTTTGGTATTCTACGCGTCATTGTTTGTATGTTTTTATCCCCCCGCGTACGCCTCATTTTAATGTTTTATTTTGACAGAGAGAGAGACTTCCGCTAAAGGCTCTACCACCTGACTGTGTTTCACCAATCAGACGGAGTTGTGCAGTCTGGTCACGTGACCATACTCAATCTCAGCGGCGGGACCGGACCATGGATGTATTAAGAGAACGGACGGGTCAGCTTTACAGTCGTAGCAAAACAAAAATGTCAGAATCAACCGCCTGTACTACCAATCCAGATCAACATGACCTGGGTTTATTTCAGTTTCCCGGCTTCACCTAACCTAACAACCGCGGTCCCGCATAAACTGTGTCACGACGCTGGTTAACTAGTTCAGTCAACCAATCAGGGTTTCCCAATCTAGAGACGCGCACGTTCACATAAAAGAGGCGATGTTTGCACAACATGACCAATAGCCACATATTTTACATAAGAAGAGCAAACTATAATTCTACATAAATATGAAGAACACAGACACGGTTTTACAGACAAAACGCGATACAGTCTCTGCTTCCTAAAACAGGACAGCTGGCAAACAAAATAGGCGACGCTGTAGATGCGTAAATCACAACTCTTATCAATATCACTTCCCCATCAGTCAGGCACTAGATCTGACCATAATTACACTTGTCCTTTCCATAAACTGCCGTTGCTTTAGCCTATTTGCAGTTGCAACCCTGGCAGTGGAAACGATCATGAGAGCAAATACACTCCTTCCAGGGATCTTAGGTCAGGTACACAGAAACTTTTATCCATACCACGGTACAGGTTAAAACACAGAGGTTATCGTGCCTTTGCCATTGCTGGCCCGACACTATGGAATAGCTTGCCCTCTCATATTCGCTCTGCTTCTGACTTGTCAGTTTTCAAGTCACTCTTGAAAACACACTTCTATTCAATTGCTTTTAATAGTTGTTTTGTCACTATTGTATGTGTTTTATCTTGTATCTGTTTGTATTTTGCTATGTTTTTGTATTGTGCTATGGACCATTTGTGTGTGTCCTGAATAAAGAATATGATGATGATGATAAATAGTGTTTAATTTGTTTTTAATTTTTCTTGTTTTGTCTGTCGTGTGATATTCTATTGCTCTGTAAAGCACATTGGTCAGCTTGTCTGTATAAATAGTGCTGTATAAATAAACTTTGACTTGACTTGACTTGACAAATAAAAAATATAGCCTATAAAAAACATAATTCAAACCGCTGTGTGCATTGGCGACACACGGCTCAAGAAGCCAAGAAATAGCCGATATGTAATTCCCTCCCATTAAAATCTATATATTTCATAAATATATCCATCAGGGAATGTTAACGGGGTTGTCTGTCTCTAAATGTTTTTTTGTATGTGCGCACCTCTCTCTCTCTCTCTCTCTCTCTCTCTCTGTCTCTCTCTCTCTCTCTCTCCACACCGAGCTCCGCCTGATCTTCTATAAGAACGGTGACGCTGTTATCAATCGAGTATTGATTGGTCAGTAGGTGGTGCTTTAACATTGAGTATTGATTGGTCAGTAGGCGGTGCTTTAACACCGGTTCATCTCTGATCTCCAACCTGCTCCCGACCAGGTTAGGCGTCCAGCATGAGTTACCACGGCGATTGAATCAAGTGATCCACCTTGGTGATAAAGAAAACCCTGGGTTGAACCTGAAGTTAGCTCGCTAACCCCAAATCTTGCTTCGTAGTCCAGGCCTCTGGCCTCATAATGAAAGCATGGTTACCTTATATTATATATATATATTAGTAAAAGTGCCAAACAGCAGCTCCATTACCTTGTTCTAGTTCTGCCTGCAGAGCCTGGTAAAAAAAAGTATAAAGGTTTGGAAATTTGTGTTACTTGTGCTTATTTATTTCTTATGTATTATTATTTTATTGATTTTATTTTTTAAGTACTTGAATTTACCTGGATTATTTTTAATTTAAGCTATTTTGTAATTAATTAATTAATGTTAATGTATTTAATTGATTGGATGAACTATAATTTGCCTAAAGATGATTATTTTGTATTTTTGTCCGTCTGATTGTGTTAAAAAATAAATCAGAAGTTACTCAACAGTTACTCAGTACTTGAGTAGTTTTTAGTTAAGTACTTTTTTACTCTTACTCAAGTAATTATTTGGATGACTACTTGTTACTTTTATTTGAGTCATATTATTCTGAAGTAACAGTACTTTTACTTGAGTACAATTTTTGGCTACTCTACCCACCTCTGGTTATTCTCTGTATTAAAGTTCATATTATATTGTGTTGCTCATTGCTGTGAGTTGTGTGTAGTCATGAGACGTTGGTCACAAGTTCCAGGGAGGACACACTTGTATTCCCTCTACAATGAATAGGCTCGGACACACAGATGGTTTAGCTTTAGCTTTCATTACAGATTATTATAGTTTAGGAATGTGGTTGTATGTTAGAAACTGTTTTATACCAGACAGAGAAGTAGAGTAACAGGAAATAGTTTTTAGATTGGTGTGTGTGTGTTTGGGCAAGATGAAAATGTTACGAGAACAAGAAGAGGGTGCAACACTGTCTTTTCTTCAGACCGATCTCATGAAGTGGCGTATGTATGACACGCCAATTCATGTGCCATTATTGTGTTATCAAGACGCATACTTGCTTTTTGGTGTGTTTATCAACGCCGTTTGGCCTCCATTGACTTATATTAACTTGCGATTGCGTGTGAATTGACACCTTAGCGAGTAGTATGAAAGGGCGAAAATCCACGTAGGGAGGTTGGACGGAGGGGGGAAGATGGGTCAAACAACAGGACTTTCACCCAGGAGAAGTGTCCCACGTGTTACGTTTCCTAAACCCAACCGTAGCCTTGCGATAACACGCCATGTGGCTTTAGAAAGTGGCGTGTATGTTTACGCTGTGAAGTTGCAGACTGCCGTCTGCTGTATACAGCGTAGACATACATGCGGACAGCTCAAAATGCGCACAGATAACATATAGTGGTGTGTATGTTTACACAAAGTCATGATGTCATGTTGCTTGTCTTTTTAACTCTGTAACAGTAGAACTGAATATTTTTATTTTTTGACTTCAATAAATGTCTGTGGTGTGAAATAAAAGCAGTCTTGATCATTGGTAACATTCAGCAGAAAGGACCTGAACTCTGTTTAGTAGCACATTTATCCACATCAGTATTACATTGTATTGCCAGGTTTGGGCTCATAAAGATGAAACCGGCAAACATTTACAGTAATTCTCATATATGAGGTGGATTTCACCCACACTGCATTGCAGTTATGCATTTGGTGCAAGAAGATACATCCATGGTTAAGTGGCAGTGATGTACAACCATACAGAGTATGTAAGATCATTTTAGTTTAACATGAAACGAAATCACCGTCACCAAACTCCACCAGACTCCATGTAAATAATCAGGACTTTTATCATCGTAAAACACACTTCATTCAAAGTGGACAGAAACTAAATAAAACTACCAAACGCCGTCCTGGTTCATCTTTCCACTGTTCCAGCAATCACCACTCTGGTTTGGTTTAAATTAGGGCTGTCAAACGATAAAAAAAATTTAAGCGCAATTAATCGCTGAATTTCTATAGTTAATCGCGATTAATCGCATGTTTTATCACATGATTAAAATTCTATTGTTTTGAATTTTAGAACTGTTTTAAGTACATATTAACAATGGAAAGCAGTTCTTACCAGTGTATCTTGATTGGAATCAAATGAATGCAAAGAAAGTTACTTTATGAACCTGACTTTAAGATTTGTTTATTTATTTACTGTAAACAAAAGAAAAATGTGTGAATCTGTCATAATTGCACAATTCCTCCAAGTACCTAACTAAAAGACTAAAAATCCCTATCCTTACCAGAGTCAGTATAGTGTGCAGTAACTTCTAAATCATTTAGATTACTCACTGACGTCCAGTGATCACCGGTTAATGAGACAGCGTTTGCACTTTGCAGCAGCTGCATCAACCTGAGTCACGTTGACTGGACTATACTTAGCTCGTAGCTGGTAGCTCAAGCTTGACGTGCTTCGGTGATATTTAAATGCGATTAACATGTTAATGCTGACAGCCCTAGTTTAAATAAACCCTTAATTCACCCATTTACATGTGGAAATATGCTGGCTCTATACACGCTAAAAGTCCTGATTATTTACATGGAGTCTGGTGGAGATATGCTGGCTCTATACACGCTAAAAGTCCTGATTATTTACATGGAGTCTGGTGGAGATATGCTGGCTCTATACACGCTAAAAGTCCTGATTATTTACATGGAGTCTGGTGGAGATATGCTGGCTCTATACACGCTAAAAGTCCTGATTATTTACATGGAGTCTGGTGGAGATATGCTGGCTCTATACACACTAAAAGTCCTGATTATTTACATGGAGTCTGGTGGGTTTGGTGATGGTGATTTCGGGGCTGTTTCATGCTGAACTAAAATGATTTTTCTCTTTGTTTACACTGAGTTGGCCATTAAAACTCATTCTGAGTGACGGTGTGTTGTGATTTTTCTGACATGAAATAATAATATAACTGTGTCACAAGGTGGCGCCACTGTCTCAATCAGCAGCTCCGAGGGAAACAGGAAGTGACCTAGCTGATTCATTTAAAGCATAGACAGTATATAAGAATGGAGCTTTTAATCTAAATGTCCTTATTTTAACACATTAAAGTCTTTAATGAAGACACTGGTATACATTTAAATATTGACAATTAAAAACATCAGTTTCTAATCTACAGTGACTCTGCAGCTGTTCATAATAATTACTTTAAACCAAGGGGGGTAAGCTTCCCTTCAGAACTCAAAACTCCTATGGCGCCATTTTGATGCTACCAAGCCATCACCTCCCGTTAGCATCCCATTGGCTCCCATTCATTCTGACGTCACTTTGACAGAGAATAACTTTACATCTGAAGAGTTTAAAGACTCTATTTGTCCGTTGTTTATTTCTAAAGAAACACGACAATGTATAAAAGGCTCCATTACCTTGTAGCTCACGTTA
Source organism: Perca fluviatilis (assembly GCF_010015445.1). Lineage (NCBI taxonomy): Eukaryota > Metazoa > Chordata > Actinopteri > Perciformes > Percidae > Perca > Perca fluviatilis. The sequence continues at coordinate 859,796 of NC_053130.1, forward strand.
TGGCTCCGTAGCAGACGCTTTTATAACAATAGGCTACGATTGGGTCATAACCACGAGACTTACTGTCACACAGTAGAGGAATTACCGTATAGTACAGGAGAAGCTCACAGGCAGTTTGGACTTCAATTATCTGTTTAGGTTTAATGACTAATGTTAACTAGCATGTTAGTGATCAGTAATTAGCCTGTGCCTATGTTATCTCCTTACATATACCTACGCTCTCCGTCTCTGTAAGATTGGGAATGATTGAGATTTCTCTCGGCACAGCTACCAGAAGACTTCACACTTTCAGACAGGTTGCTCACGTCACATCTACGTCTTCAAGCTCAGTTGGAGGCTGCTCAGTAACGCTCAGCCAGCACCGGGAAAGAGACTTCTGATATCCTTCACTGGTCTCAGTCCAGAGACACGGAGTCTGCTGGTCCAGTTTATATATACTGTCTATGGTTTGGATACACCTGTGCTTTTCCTACTATGACATGTCAACGTGTCGGCTGTTAAAAACGTCTATTGTGACTTGTACAAAAGGTCAACCTGTAAACAGCTGTAAGATTGTATAAATGTGACTGTTTTTGACTCTCAGGTCAAATTACTTTATTTTCTTGAAAATATATTTTTTTGCTTTCCTTAATTTTGTTAATTTTTATATGAGTATTCTCCCAGTAGCCGTCCACATCTTAACCTCAACACCGGTCACAAGGGCTAAAACAAGTTAGGTTCAACAAGAGTTAAATTCCCAGTCAGATAAGGGTCATGTGACATTTATTTAGTGTCTAGTGTACTCCAACTATCTAAGGAGGGGTCCTGGGACCCATCTGCACGTAATGAGAAAAGACACACACACACACACACACACTCACACTCACACTCACACACACACACACACACACACACAACTCTCACTCTCACTCACTCACTCTCACTCTCACTCTCACACTCTCACTCTCACTCTCTCACACACACACACACACACACACACACACACACACACACACACACACACACACACACACACACAGAATCACAAAAACATTGACAAATTGTAGTAACAAATATTTTTATTAAAGCATTGGATAAAAAGATCAAAAAATGCGAAAAACTCTGAAAACAACCTCCAAAAATGAGACAAAAACATTGAAAGAAAGCACAAAAGACGTAAAAAAAACCAGTGAAACTTGTGTGATGTCAGCTTGTTAAATGTTGAATAAAAGAAGTCTCCAGAAAGGCAACAAGAACGTAGAAAAAAATTGTCCAAAAAACACCCAATTGAAGGTGTTTTCTGTTGATTTGTTGAACAGTTTCTCTGGTTTTTAACTTAAAGGTCCCATGACATGGTGCTCTTTGGATGCTTTTATATAGACCTTAGTGGTCCCCTAATACTGTATCTGAAGTCTCTTTTATATAGACCTTAGTGGTCCCTAATACTGTATCTGAAGTCTCTTTTATATAGACCTTAGTGGTCCCCTAATACTGTATCTGAAGTCTCTTTTATATAGACCTTAGTGGTCCTCTAATACTGTATCTGAAGTCTCTTTTATATAGACCTTAGTGGTCCTCTAATACTGTATCTGAAGTCTCTTTTATATAGACCTTAGTGGTCCCTAATACTGTATCTGAAGTCTCTTTATATAGACCTTAGTGGTCCCTAATACTGTATCTGGAGTCTCTTTTATATAGGCCTTAGTGGTCCCCTAATACTGTATCTGGAGTCTCTTTTATATAGGCCTTAGTGGTCCCCTAATACTGTATCTGAAGTCTCTTTTATATAGACCTTAGTGGTCCTCTAATACTGTATCTGAAGTCTCTTTTATATAGACCTTAGTGGTCCCCTAATACTGTATATGAAGTCTCTTTTATATAGACCTTAGTGGTCCCTAATACTGTATCTGAAGTCTCTTTTATATAGACCTTAGTGGTCCCTAATACTGTATCTGAAGTCTCTTTATATATACCTTAGTGGTCCCCTAATACTGTATATGAAGTCTCTTTTATATAGACCTTAGTGGTCCCCTAATACTGTATCTGAAGTCTCTTTATATAGACCTTAGTGGTCCCCTAATACTGTATATGAAGTCTCTTTTATATAGACCTTAGTGGTCCCCTAATACTGTATATGAACCCCTTTTCCCCAAATTCAGCCTTGGTGCAGAATTACAGCCTTTGTCCTGTAATTAAAGATGGAAAATGGGTCTGTATATTTGTTAGTTTTGTTCATATGTTGCAGTTTGCTTTGTTTCGTGTGTATGAGACCAGAGAATAATCCCACATTAACCCACCGTGAAGAGAATCTGGAGCTGCAGCCCGATGATGATGATGATGATGATGATGATGATCAGTTCACCTGCTGAGAAAACAGAAACTCACCTGGGCTCCTCCGACAGGTAACCTTCAGCGGAGGAGAAGGTGTCTCCATGTAGGAACCGGCCCGTGGCGCAGTCTGAGGTCACGTTAGCAGAGAATACAACGGTCACATGACAGAGAAGTACTGGGTCCATGCTCAATGGGTCTTTTTATGTTTATAATAATAATAATAATAATAATACATTTTATTTATAATGCACTTTTCATCAAAAGATCTCAAAGTGCTACAGGTTAGAAACAAAAAAGACTAGTAGTTTAAAATAATAAAATAAAAAGACATCTAAAGGGGACCAAAAGCTTTGCTAAAAAGAAATGTCTTAGACCTTTTTCTAAACCAGTCAGTGGGTTGAGGAGCTCTCAGGGTGTCAGGGAGGGCCTTCCACTGATGTGGGGCAGCAGCACAGAAAGGCCCTATCTCCCATAGTCCTGAGTCTGGTTCTGGGTATGTGGAGCAGGTCTGAGTGAGTGGAGCGGAGGGAGCGTGTTGTGTTTTGGGGGGCCATGTCCATGGATGCATTGGTGTGTGAGGAGGGAAACCTTGTGGATCCTGGTGGAGACGGGAAGCCAGTGGAGTGAGTGGAGAATGGGGGTAATGTGCTCATGTTTCCGCACTCTCATCAGGATCCTAGCTGCAGAGTTTGGGATGTACTGAAGAACTCTTGAACACAAACTCAATGGATCGTGTCCCCACAATAATCAAAACTTTGACATTTTTTTCAGACACACACACACACACAATTTGACCTGAGGCCAACACAGGTTAAGACTAAATCATTTTATTATTTTCAACCAAAAAACAAAGCATTAAATGACGATCAAATGATTTATTTAAATCCGTTACCTTCAGTAATAACTTGTGTACTGCGTATTTCATTAAACTGTCTCCACACAAGAAATCTAATTAACATAACGTAATAATAGATTAATGCAATGACAAAGTATGCATGTCTGTAGATGTATGTTCATACTGTCTTATGCAATGACTGGGTGTGTTTATTTATGCTGCTATATGTTTCTATTTATTCTTTTTTAAGTAACACTAGCACTTACTTTATATTTTTATAGACTCTGAATGATGCACTGACTGGAGAGCACTTTAAATTTTGTTGTACCTGTGACAATGACAATAAAGACCTATTCTATTCCATATATTACCAGTTCATCTTTTCTTAAGATGAATATCTATATAACACACACACAGACAGACAGACACACACCCAACATTGTGTTCACTATGAAAATGAAAGGAGCGAGATACAACAGCAGATCTATTGAGACTCAATTTATTGTTTCAAGACAGACAAACATGTTTTTCATGTATAACAGCCTGTACCTGACGTTCCTACGTGTTAAAATATAACTACAAACAAGACGGGATACTGTATAGCTGAGAGTTTTAGGAGCTTGATTAAAGATGCTAGTTCCTAGCTATCATTAGAAATAAAAAAAACAAAAACAGAAAATAACCAATACAGCTCTTAACTTTCCTCTAGTTCGTCTCCATCTCCCACTTCTCCAGGAAATCCTGCAGGTTCAGATTGAAGACGTCGATGCCTTTGGGGGACAGATGGACGCCGTCGGCCCGGTACAGGCCCGTGTTCGCGCCGCAGCGGATGTTATCGTGCGTCAGCGACGTGCCGCCGAGTTCCGAGATAACGTTTTGAATCCTGCGGTTCACCGTGGTTCGAACCAGATCGACTTCGTGGCTGTCGGACGAGTGGCGCCACACCCTGCGAGGCAGGATGTTGGACCACACGAGGACGCACTGCGGGAATATGCTCCGCATGGACGTGAGATCCTTCTTGACCGACGCCAGGAGGTCCGTGGGGCTGTCGGTGCTCAGGTCGTTGCCCCCCAGGTGGATGATGAGAACGTCCGGGTTGGGCCAGGTGACTTTCAGCTGGTGTAGCTGGGGCAGAAGCTGAGACCACGTCATGCCCTGGGTGCCTTTCCACCAGACCGCCACCTTGCTGGAGTCCATGCCCAGCTGCATACCTACCTCCGGAGACTTGGCCCGAGACTCCGCCCAGTACACCAGCGAATGGCCGCAGATCCAAATGTTCTTGGGCTCGCCGGTTGGGATGCCTGGGAATTTAACAGATTAGATTTTCTAAGTTACAAAGCCTTTGAAAGGTTTTCCAAAACGGTCTCTCTCACATTAAGTATAGTACAATGGTACGGTTACCACACTGCACATAGCTGTACATATCTATCCATCTATATGGTTCATACTGAATACCCATATTTATTCAGTTTTTCATATAACAATACACTGCATATAGCTATATTATTCTTACTATTGCACATATCTGTACATGTTGTTCATACATTGTTCATATTACATAGCTATGTTTATTCTGCTCTTATAAGGTAACTGCTAATACACGCACATTTATATTTATATTACTCTAAACCACCTTCTGTTAACCAACTGTACACTACTGTCTACACTGCACTATATTTCTTGTCCTGTCTATACTTGTATATCACATTGCACTTTTCTGCTCTTTTTTGCACTTCTGGCTGGAGGCAAACTACATTTCGTTGTCTTTCTACTCTGCACAATGACAAGAATCTAATCTAATCTGACTGCACATTGATCCTTAAGGCTGGTATCATAAAGATCTAAGTAGGATAAGAAGCCTTTATTGTCATTATATTACAAGGAATCCAACAGAATTACGTGGGCCCCTCCCAGCGGTGCTTAAGATAAAACTATATTGCACACATCCATATAACATAGGATGTATATGTACATATATACTGTATATTAGACAGGTCTGTAAACTATGAGGTCTGTGAGAAACTAGCAACAGACTTTGTACTGGCAAAAACTCCCAATATTTACCAATAATTCTGCATAGCATCAACCTGTTGGTAGCAGTTAGTATAACTTTATTCTGTCGTTGTGCTGTATTAAAGTTCTCATACACTTCTTACATTAAGGAGCAGCTTCTTATTGGTAAAATCTTTCTAGCTCATGATATCAATTAATTTAATTGGCTAAAGTAACCATTCCTACATCAGGAAAGATAAAAAAAACAAGTTCTATACTTTACAGTTAAAACCTTCGGACATAACCCAAAATGTAAAAACAACCTACTGCTCACAGACTAACGTTTGTGGTATCTTTGAGTATTTAAGAGCTTGTTAGCTCCATGCTCTGTTTATTTTTGTGATTTCAGTAATGGATGTTGAATTTAAGACAATTACATGCAGGTCTTTTTTTGAAAAGAGATAATTCTCACCCTGATTCAATCGGTGCAATTAAGAGATCAAAATGATCACCTACCTTCACGTCAAGACAATAAGCATTGCCATTCTGCAATGTACAACTTTTTCGTTTTCATTTCAAACCCTTCTGAGTCACGTACAAGTTAAACTGCATTCACGATAACATGCTAAACCTCCCAGTTAAGATTTAAAAAGCTTTGGATGACTTTTAGCTGAGTATTTATATTGTTTCCCTAGCTAAGGGCGCTTTCACACCTGCCTCGTTTAGTTCGGTTGAATCGAACTACAGTTTGTTTGCCCCGCTGGCGCGGTTCATCAGGGCAGGTGAGAATGCGGCATTTGCACTCAGGTGCGCACCAAAAGCGGACCAAACAAGCGTACCGAGACCTGCTTGAAGAGGTGGTCTCGGTACGCTTTCAATCCAACTCTGGAGCGTTTTTTTTGTGGTGAGAACGTGATCCGTACTAGAACTGCACCAACTAGACATACTCCTCCAGTCTGAGCTGATGTCTCCTGTAGTCAGGTGTATTTAGCAAGTCCAGAACAGAAGTCCTGTATTTACTTTCTTGCTCCCAAACCAAACCGAGGGCAAATCGCTCCAAGTTTACAAACTCACCAACTGATTCAGACCAAAGCAAACGAACTACAGGTGTGAAAACGCCCTAACTGTTGAGTTGATGTACCGACGAGTTATGTTAACGCTGACTGTACGTATACGGAAACATGCAACCAAACTTCCAAAGCACTGAAAAAACATTTGATCGTGATATTTAACTTCATTAAAGTCTCATTAATATTTCAGTACATAATATTACAATACCTCGTCTTACTTCAGAAATGCATTGATGCAAATTCCATTGCTTCCAAAACTTTTCATCTACTCTGCCTCAAGTTTCCTAAAAAGATCTAATGTTCATTCAGGCTACATTTCCACGGCTACGTTTTGGTTTAAACAGGAATATCTCCTGCTACGATTCCCCCTCTCATTCCCCCTGCTCTGGTTTCCCCCTCTCATTCCCCCTGCTCTGGCATTTCCTCCTCTCTCATTCCCCCTGCTCTGGCATTTCCCCCTCTCTCATTCCCCCTGCTCTGGCATTTCCCCTCTCTCATTCCCCCTGCTCTGGCATTTCCCCTCTCTCATTCCCCTGCTCTGGCATTTCCCCTCTCTCATTCCCCCTGCTCCAGGCGTTTCCCCTCTCTCATTCCCCCTGCTCTGGCATTTCCCCCTCTCTCATTCCCCCTGCTCTGGCGTTTCCTCCTCTCTCATTCCCCCTGCTCTGGCATTTCCCCCTCTCTCCTTCCCCCTGCTCTGGCGTTTCCCCCTCTCTCATTCCCCCTGCTCTGGCGTTTCCCCCTCTCTCATTCCCCCTGCTCAGTTTCTCTCCTTCCCCCTGCTCTGGTTTCCTCCCTCTCATTCCCCCTGCTCTGGCGTTTCCCCTCTCTCATTCCCCCTGCTCTGCGTTTCCTCCCTCTCATTCCCCCTGCTCCTGGCGTTTCCCCTCATTCCCCTGCTCTGGCGTTTCCCTCTCATTTCCCCCTGCTCTGGTGTTTCCCCTCTCATCCCCCTGCTCTAAGCGTTTCCCCCTCTCATTCCCCCTGCTCTAGCGTTTCCCCCTCTCATTCCCCCTGCTCTGGTGTTTCCCCCTCTCATTCCCCCCTGCTCTGGTGTTTCCCCCTCTCATTCCCCCTGCTCTGGTGTTTCCCCCCCTCATTCCCCCCTGCTCTGGCGTTTCCCCCTCTCATTCCCCCTGCTCTGGCGTTTCCCCCTCTCATTCCCCCTGCTCTGGTGTTTCTCCCTCTCATCCCCCTGCTCTGGTGTTTCCCCTCTCCATTCCCCCTGCTCTGGTGTCCCCCTCTCATTCCCCCTGCTCTGGTGTTTCCCCCTCTCATTCCCCCTGCTCTGGTGTTTCCCCCTCTCATTCCCCCTGCTCTGGTGTTTCCCCTCTCATTCCCCCTGCTCTGGCGTTTCCCCCTCTCATTCCCCCTACTTTTGGAAACACTTCTGACCCATTTTGGTTTGGAATTTGGGGGGTTGTTTCAAACGGAGACCTTTGGCCACACCGACGCCAACGTTTCTCCGTCCTGATTGGGTCTTATCGGTCAAGGCGTCTCGTTCTCTAAGACTTAAAGCTACTAACGTTACCATGGTAACTACCAGCAGGGGGAGGAGTCTCCACGCTGCATCCTGTTTATGTCCAGGATACAAGGATGATGATGAGATATGAGGTTTGGGCGTGTTAGTTTAAACAGGTTAATTCTTCTACTGGAGATAAAAACACTTGGTGCACAGAGATCACTTTGGGCTCAAAACTCAAACACTTAAAAACCCAAAACGTAGCGCTGGAGATGTAGCCTCAGAGTCCAGTATTTCATTTAGAGAAAAGAAAATATAATTAAATCTCAAATAAAAACAACTGTGTGTATGTCATTCTGTTACGTTTAAAAGACTAAGACTAAACTATGATTTATTGTGTCCCATAATTAACATCTTGTAGATAGCATTTAGAAATGATAATGTGGTTGTTAAAGGGGCACTATGCAGTTTTGTGCATTTCTTGTCTGTTTTCTTGCTTTTTGCTGGCAGGTTTCTCTATAGAGCCCCCCTACAGCTTCAGAATAGGTATTTGGCAGCCATGAGGATATTATGAAAAAACTCCATCACTACCTTGTTCTTATAGCTTGCTGCTTCCTGGATGTGTGCAGTGCCGTGAAGCAATTCATTACATGGCAAGACATGATATCACGCTGAGGCCGCTAAAAGTTGCAAGGGTGGTTTTCCGCTCACAGGCGAGACATCCACCATTCAACCCGAAAAAAGTCATATAACCATTCCAATGACTGCAAAAATGTTCAGTTAAGGTAAATTAAGCTAAATAAAACTGCATTGTTCCCCTTTAATAACATTTTATAAGGTTGGTAGATGGATTGATGGGTGTTTGAGAAGTTGGTTAAATGATCAATCCTTCTGTAGGCTTTTTATATATATATATATATATATATATATATATATATATATATATATATATATATATATATATATATATATAAATAAACAAACATCTTTTAGGTAATTTAGCATTTTCCATTTTGGTTCCCTGACTGCATACTGGACCTCATCATCTCGACATCAGTCTAAACCAAACTAATCTAAACTGGGAGTCTGGTTGCCCGTCCTGTGGCGGTCACAGGACCGCGTGGCGTGTGAATGGATGTTACCTGAACAGCACATTTAAAACCAAAGATGAGACTCGCTGTGTGATCAAAAGCGGATTTTTTTAAATGCACAAAAGTAAGCAGGAGTGACGGATGGCTTTGTCGTTTGGGTGATGGAACTGCAAACGTGTTCAAACACCGACTGAAACAGTCAGTGTTTGTGCCGATTCAGACTGAAACAAAAGCAAAAAAATTGACCAAATCACATAATCTGGATAACAGTCCTTCAGCCAGGCAATACCTCTAAAATCTGTTAGCATGATAAACTGAATTATATTCTAAACATCTACACGTTATGAATGGAAACGACGATCTTGCAAAGAACTTCCGATGTCTACCAAGTGTTCCAAGTGAATCCTTGACTCACATTCAGAGTCCTCAACTCAACGCAGAACTTTATAAGTTCTAATATATAAGGAACTGCTAAAGATAACAATATCCAACTGGCAACCAACACTGCTAAAAGCTCTCTACGTTAGCTCTCTGAGCTAACATTAGTTTCACAGACTAAAAGGACAGGCTTAGAATTTGAAAGTGTCCTATTCAGAGGTATAACTTTACTTTTGTAGTGGGCTTAAATCCTTTTTACAGTCGCTGCAGCCAACCTGTTGTGCGCCAATGTGACGTCAAAATGAGGTAGATCTCGCTGCCGCGCTAGGGTTTTAAGTGCGCGAGCAGAAGTCGTGCACCACTATTTTTTTCAGCAGTGTGCGACAAAATGGAAACAGGCAACATGAACGAGCTCGAGGGCAACCGGATGCCAGGACTCTGAGTGACTGCAAGTCTCTCTTGTAAACTTACTGGGATGAGTTCTTTTATGGTGAATGAAAGGCTTGATCCCACCAAGTAGGTCATCGAATCAAATTGAAGCATTGACGTCAATGCTGCTGCCAGTTCTGCCGTTGTTTACCTTTTTCTTCTTCTTCTAGTCCGTAGAAATAGCAAAGTCGGTAGCCTTTCCTCATTAGCCCCACCTCTGTTCAGGAGAAGACTGTAACTAGTGTTCGCAACCACCACGCGGGATTATAAATAGTTACGGCGCTCCCAAGACGTAACACTGGTGCGAGACAGTTCAGCTGTGGCGAGTATTACCTACGTTTTACTTTATTAAAAAGTGGATAAAATTGGCCAGTGCAAGCTGCTACATATTACTTAAAAAGTTTGGTTAATAATGATTTTCTAAATTGGCGTCACAGTCATTGATGTTAGGTATAGATTTACTTACCATATTGATGACAGACTACCAGTAAGTCGTGCCTGAAATTGCCAAAGCTAACGATATCCAACTGACCCCTACATGACGTTAAAAGCTCTCTACATTAGCTTCCTGAGCTAACGTAGATAGTTCCACAGACTGAAAGGGAAAAGGGAGTTTACAGCCCAAAAAGTTAGAGCTTAACACGGATGTGGTACACTTACTTACTTATAGGCTAAACTGATTAAAGCAATTTAGCTCGGTTGAGATGCTAACCCAATATTACTCAAACTACATGCTAAGGAATCATCATGGAATACATTACTTGTACTAAAAGCTCTGTATGTTAGCTTCAGGAGCTAACGTTTTCTTCAGACTGAAAGGATAGTTCACGGCTCAGAATACAAAAGATCCCAATTGACAGTTGTAACGTTTAAAAGGTTATTTAGGTTGATATGTATGTGATATACTTGGGCTAAAAATAAATGGACAAATTTAGCTTGGACAGAATGCTACATAACATTAACAAAACTAGATGTATGTCATTATGTTATGTTTCAAATAAAAACAGACTTAACTATGATTTATTGTGTCCTATAATTAAGATGTTGTAGATAGCTTGGACAGAAGGCTATGTAACATCACTCAACGTAATCTTGATAACAACTTTATCATTCAAAAGAAGTATTAACTGGTTGTAGATGTAGAGTTGACCACTTACTGTGTGAATGACATAGTTAAAATTAACGATATCTGACAGACGACACCTACATGATGGTGGAAGATCTTGGCGTTAGCTTCCTGAGCTAACATGGTTTCACAGATTGGAAGGACACGCTACTTCACCAGCTATAGTCGGTACAATCAGCCGGATAAAATGAGAAACCGGTCAGCAATTCGGGATAGGACGTGAGTGATGAGGGAGTGTCTTCAGACATGCCATCCTTACCTCGGGATTTAGTCATGGCTTGTTCACTCAACGTTAACTTGAGAACGCTAATGTGGCCTTGCATAAATCAACTTTGTGACATGGACTCAAATTCAAACACTGAAGGCTGGAATTCAACTTGGACTCGCAGTTCGGTTGCTGGCATAGACTGTAAAAATAATGGACGGAGCTTCTGGGTTCTGAAGAGTGAAGCCAATGCAGGGTTTTTCCTGGCTCAGAATGGGCCTTTGAGAACACTTCCGATCTCCGCTCTTCACACACTACGCTCCGATGTGCACACGACTGTTTCCCAACGGGAGAGAAAGCAGAAGCGAGGATGCCGGTTGGGCCTGCTAGCCCGGCTAAGGAAACTACCACACAGACCTCCCACTGCCAAGCCTCCTACTCACCAACGCCCAGATCCATCGCACACAAAATGGATGAGCTGGAACTCAGCATAGCAACAAACAACTAGACACGGAACTGCTGCATGATGATTATCACCGAAACATTGCTGAACCCCCTCATCCCGGGCGCCGCTGTGTAGCTAGCAGGCCGAGCTAGCTACCGGCAGGATCGAGACAAGGTAGGTGACAGTACAAACTTTGAATTTAAACGGTTTCTTCACAATGTCTGAGTTGAAAAAGCATCTTGTAGTCGTGTAAGGGCCCTGTTTATGTTCCACAGAAATTTTAATTGCAGGCTTAGGAATGCTACCCATGGCACTGTGGGTATTAAAATAGACCTGAACTTGTTTTTGGGTGTTGTCCGTGTTTTTACAGATAACCCTCTCACTGTTTTCATTTCATCAAAGTTAACTGAAACATTTTGGTCACCTACAAATGTCTTGTTCAGCATTCTGCCAACGAAGCTAGCTGGCTATTTATAGTGCTAGCTGGTAACTTAAAAGGAAAGTCTGCAGATTTTCTGTTCTGCCGTACATGCAGATGAGCGCCGCCATTACCCGGAGGTCTGTGTTTACTCGCCGATAAATCTCTGCTGAATGACTCGCTTCAGAAGGGTTGTAGAGTTGTTTGAGGCGAATTGTTGGGTCTCTGTAAATGACAGAGTGTGGTCTAGACCTACTCTCCACCCTCTCGTCAAAAATCTTCACGTCCGGTGTCAAATAACCAAGACGGCAACGGCCAAATAGCCAAACTCGAGGCTACAAAATGATCACAAACCAAGGGGTGAAATCACTGCTGCTACGTCCATTATTCTTACAGTCTATAGTCACTGAACAACAACTCTCCTCGCAAATATCATAAACAATGAATTAAAAGCATATCCTTAACAGACATCAAAATGCGTGCTCACGATGAGTAGTCTTCTGGATCTTATGTTAAAACTTAAACGTTTCTAAATCGCAGCTACACTCGACTCAGATTGATACAAACAGAACTTGACTTACCCTTAACAGCTTTACTATGAACTGCCTCAAAGACTTACCACAGTCAATATGCAATATCCTTTATATCGGATGTGTCACACTAAATTCTGTAGATAATAAAAAAATGACTTGCAATGAACAACCAACATTAACTCAGAATAAATCAGAAGCTGAGCAGTTCTAACAGCTTCAGTTATGCCAGAAAGAGTAAGGCCTTGATGTAGAAAATAAAACACTCTAAACATGGCTTAGCTTTAGTTTAATAGATGGACCAGAGTTCATGAATAAGATAACAACTAAATACCGTATTTTCCGGACTATAAGTCAAACTTCTTTTCATAGTTTTGCTGGTCCTGTGACTTATAGTCAGGTGCGACTTACATATCAAAATATATGTAATTTAACATATTTTTAAATGTTAATTCATACTGACTAAAATGAACCAAGCAGTAAACATTACCGTCTATAGCCACGAGAGGGCGCTCTAGGCTAGGCTTGTGACCCCTCATCTTCCTCCGGAGTTGGCGGAGTTGGCAGAAGTGACACAGAGGACGAAGAATTCAATGGATTCAGTGATCAGAGATCAGGAGCTTGGTGAACTTGCTTACTGGTAACTTGCTTGTTGGACTCGCTGGCTTGTTATGCCTATTCAGCATCCCAGGTATGTTCTTTATGATATTGTGTAGTTGAATAACTGTTAATGTGTCACGTTAACATTCCGGAAACCTATTCAGCCTGTTGTTCTGTGTGCTGTTGTGTAGTTGAATAACGTGCCTTTCCAGATTAAATGTCTGTTCTTGGTCTTGGATTTTGTGAAATAAATTTCTAAATAAATGCAAGTCCAGTGTGACTTATGTTTTTTTCCTCTTTATGATGCATTTTTTGACCAATACGACTTATAGTCCGGAAAATATGGTACTAGTTTTCTCTGGAAAAAGTAAACAAAAGTAAAATTTTACTGAAATGAAAGTTGAATTTCACAGCTGTATGAAATTCTTAGAAAACATATGATTATGAAAAAGAAAGTTAATGTCTTACAGCAGAACTATTCTTACAACTCACATGAACCAGTTTCTGGACAAAAACGTGTATTTTACCCTCTGAACTTTCTTTATGGTTACGTTAGTCTTGGCATGGCAACCCTAGATGTTAACATCTAGGTAGTTCTTACTAGATTGTGTCCTGGACTATTTAAGACATTTCTGTATCCTGTAATCCTGGAACAGATGTGATCCTCATGCTGCACAAAACATGATCTACATAAAGTCTAAAGTATAGATTAAATTCAGTTCATGTCTTTGTTGTAGCAGATGTCGGCTACGTAACTAGCTGACATGAGAGAGCTGCTAACCAACCTTACGTAGGAGTGAGTAGTACTACCAAAGTACTACCAATACATTCTAGATCTTGAAGTTTGGACCCCAATGTGGTTCCAGCTATGTCACTGCAGATTTAATACAAGCACAGGTAAGAGACCATTTGGTGAAGGAAGAATGTCTGAAAAAGTGGGAAAGTGTACCCACTGACCACGTTATACCCAAACCTAGAAAAAATACCTTGCCTAAAAAGTATGACTGTAACTACATGTCTAGCTAATTACTAGGGCTGGGTATCAAACCTTAATTTATTTGTACTGACCAAAATGTGTCCGTAGTATCAAGTACTGAAAGCTGTCCCAAGTTGGTATCAAATGCTTTGTCAATTTTCTAGTTCTGTTTACTTATACTTTAATCAAGTCAGTACTGAAACTGCAACTGGCATTTAGAAATGTCAGAGAATTCTTAACCTTACTAAATACATGTTGATCTTAACTTCTCATAATCACATCTGACTATTAAATGCTTTCTAGACTCCTGGTTCCTTTAAACTATATACCAATGGTGTCACCATATGAAGAGGAAAAAGGTGTTACTTTGTGGAGTTGAGACTGCAGTTGGCTTCTTTTCTTGATCGCTGGGATGAACAACTAGGCTCGGCTAACGAGCGCGGCCAGAAGAACGACTGAGCTTTGTAGCGCCGCGATGCACTTAAAAGACGTCTAGGTAACCTTAAAGACCGGTTTAAGGCTCCGTGCAAAGGTGTAGCGGGACCTATATGTGCAGAGGCTCCGTTACTACGTCAGAAGTTCCGCTGTAGCTGACTGCAGCTCCTTAATTATGCAACCACATGTTGGTTGTCCTGGGAGAGCACAAGAGATGCTAGAAAGATTGATACAAACAAAGCCATTTCCAGGACAAACGTTGAGTTGCTGATCGTCGATCTCTATCACAAAGTGAAAAAAGATATAAGATAATAATGTGCAAGACATTCGCTTAGCGTTGTGGTGGAGCTAGGACAACTGAATCAAATCCTATGCTGAATTCTACATCATTTTCTACCTTTTGGGAATCTACAGTGGCCTGCAAGACCACCTTGACTGAGAGGCATAAATTGCACTAGACTGGTCTCTACTACAGGGCCACAACGGCCTAACTTGCTAATCACATGTATACTTTAGTTATGCTGTTTTTCCACTGCAGGGTACGATTCGACTCGCTGTATTTTGGTTTTCCCATTAGCAAAAGTTTTTCTTTTTGAGGGGATTACTATACAGAGTATAGAAGAGTACTTGTACCAAAAAAGTGAGTCAAGCAGAGCTGTACCACACAATGGAAACACGGCACTAGATCCAGACAAAACTTACTACTTCCATCATGTTAACGTTTTAACATTTCTACCTTTATCTCCTGAGGTAACTTTGGGTTTCTTGCCAAAGCCTGGCTGTCTGGGAGTAAGAAATCTATTTTAACCTGCTAAAAGTAGCTGTCTAGTAATGAACGCAAAGTAAAATAAGGTGTTTATCTTTCATCTTTAGCCCTAAAAGTAACATGATAGGCATTCCGCTGTTAACTTGAAAATGTATTTCTGTCATGGAAGAACTAGCATTACGGGAACATTACTTTATACCTAACTCACAAATCCCTGTAATACAAAGGTTGAACAATATCTGATACCTGGGAAGACCGGTGGACCATCTTTCTGTTTCCTGCGGACTAGCCAATCCTTGTAGTGCTGCTCCCTCTTTTCCAAAACCCTCTGGTGATATGAATCCAGCTGTAACAGAAACACAAATACCTCATCAAAGCTTTGTCCTCTGCAACTGAAACATGGCGATCTTCCATTACTTCTAAGGTTTCTACTTTATTAAAGTGATGGTTCGGAGTAATTCACCCTAGGGTCCTTTGCACCATGACCTCGAGCCAAACACCCCCCCAAAAGCTTTTTTCACCTGGGTCTAACATTGGGAGAGTTAGCTAGAGTAGCGTTATCAGCTGAATAGCTTAGCGCAGGGGCTAATGGAACCACGTTTGTATCTCGTAAGTTACCCCACTAATAATGCCCGAAATGATACCAAACGTCTACAAGTAGTACAAATAGGTTATGCACTCATAAAACGATGGATTGGAAAGTTTGTAAGTACACCATCTCTGTTGCTGCTGCTGCTCCTGCTGCTGCTACCTGCAGTTAGACGAGTGCTTAGGGCCGTCTACAAATTACTACACCGAAAAGAGATACAACAAAAATATTTATTAATTCAATGATTAAATAAGGTAATGTCTCCAAACTTACCTCAATTATTACTTGTCTCCTGCTAGTTATACTACAGCACTTACTTTAAAAAAAAGGTTAAATTAATAAATATTTTTGTTGCATCTCTTTTCGGTGTAGTAATTTGTAGACTGCCCTAAGCACTCGTCTTACAGCAGCAACAACAACAGCAGAGAGCAGTCATTTCGGTCATTATTAGTGGGGTAACTTACGAGATACAAACGTGGGTCCATTAGCCCCTGCGCTAAGCTATTCAGCTGATAACGCTACTCTGCGCTAACTCGCCCAATGTTCGACCCAGGTGAAAAAAGCTTCTGGAGGGGGTGTTTGGCTCGAGGTCATGGTGCAAAGGACCCTAGGGTGAATTACTCCGAACCATCACTTTTAGTGTGCTGTCTGTCTGTCTGTCTAGCTAGTCTGTTTATTTTACCTGGGAATAAACAATTTGGATTACTGACAGCCAATACAAATCCTTAACCATATTCTCCAAAGACAAAGATCAATTTGTTATCAATATTGTTAAACTGTACTTCAGTAGCCAACAAGAACCCCTTGCAATTTGTGTTAAAAACAGCACCCTTCCTTAGTGGTGCAATAAAACTCTTCTCATTTGTTTTTACTTATTGAGTAGATCTAGAGGCGTTGACACACCAAGCCGATTATCGGCCATCGGACAGTCTGGCGAGGTTGGTGACTCGAGTTTGTTCGGTGTGTTCCGTGCCGTCGTCAGTCGGAGGAGCTGTCAGCTTTAATTTGGGCTGATTTGACTTGTTGAATCGGTGGGTGGGCAGTCGGACACAATGACCAATCTGATTGGTGGATCAGATAGCCCTTGACTAGCGAATCAGTGCACTTATGTTAAAACACTTACCGGAAATGACGAGCGGGATGAATATGACGAACGCTTATCAAAATCTGACGAAAATCTTTCAAACTGACCTTTGTCGATAAAAAAAAACAGACACATTCAGCAACTGCATGGCCTATTTCTCGCTTAAAATGTTTTCAGAATCACGTTTCGGTGAACAGCTTTCGTAAAATACAAGATTGTATGCACGCGCAGAACGTACGCTCAAGTCGGCGTTGCTTCGGTGTGTTCCGAGGCACTCTTTGGATCTTTTCTGCCGGACGGTCGGCCGTCGGGTTGGTGTGTCAGAGCCCTAGAGCGCAGTTCAGACCAAAGATTCACAGCTACTTGCAATGCTCCGATCTGCAGCGTCCTGAAAGCTGCCAGTTTACACCAGTGAGACGTGACAAGACGGTGTATCACCTGCATAGAAACAACTCTCTAAACTTCCATTCTAACTTTGACTCAGACTTTTCAGGCTTTTTGGTAGCTGGATATCATTTGTAGCGTCTTAAAGGTACTGTAGGTAGGATTGTGAAGATCCAGGATTTAGCCAAAGAATTTGAACATCGACAACTTCTCAGTCCCTCTCCCCCTTTCTGCTAAAACCCAAAACGGTGTCCTAAGCCCCTCCCCCCCACAAGGAAGAATGAATGCTTGTGCATGAGCAACACGCAGTTAGACACCCCGGCCCTGATTGGTGCATCTCAACAGGGAGCTGTGGATTTTTGCAAATCACACTACAGTCTGTAGGTGCTGCCAGAGGAGCTGGATTTATTTTTTTTAATTACCTGCTTCATGTAGTTCTACTAAAACATAGGGTGAGTTTCAGCAAATCTGACAGAAAGTTAGTTTTATAAGGCTTGCCTAATGCACCTTTAAAATATGAATGAGGATAGTGATATTGAGATACTTGCTCCATCTAAACTTTGATACTGAGATGGGCCAGTTCAGACCGCTGCAACTTTTCCCTGCCACTTTCTAAAACAGCTTAGTCTCATTAAAAATCTTTGGTCTGCATTGGGCTTAACAGTACTTGCTTACTTTTACTTTGGTAAAAGAGTTCACTACAGTAATACCTTCTCTTTCTGCTTGGTCTTTATGTCATCGTCCATCTCTGTTGAGGTCTGAGGACTCGAGTCTGATGGAGAGACTGTGGGTAAACTGAACTGGACAGATTTGACCGGTTTGGCCGGTGGCTGCACAGCCAGAGATTTCACCGTCTCTATGACCTTCAGGCATCTGGCCACGGTCGTAGAGATGGTTGCTTGGTTATCGTTAGCAGCATTCGATGTCGTAGGTGTAGAAGATGGCGGTGTTGAAGAACTGGAGGAAGGTGAAGTTACAGGATGCTTGCTAATAAAAGGAAATACCGCATGGCTGGAGGGTGGAGCGAAAGGAGGTTGTCCGGGAGGGCGCCGGGGTGGAGGTCCAGGAGGCGGTCCTGGAGGAGGCTGCCCGGGACGCCGTGGAGGAGGTCCAGGGGGAGGTCCTGCAGGAAGTCCAAATATCTGGGGTGTTTCTGGGATTGTGGCGCTCTGTTCTGGGGGAATCTGGGTAGAGACTCCAAGGGGCCAGTTGGTTGGTAGGGGTGGAAGTTGGTATTGTGCAGGCGGAGGCCCAGGGGGTGGTTTCGGAGAAGGAGTGGTGGAGGGTGTGCTCCCCAATGTCTTTGTAAGACTCTGCAGCTGTTGTGCCTTCTTTAGTGCCTCCAATTCCTGCTGGTCAAGGAATCCTTCATACTCTGAGACAGCTTGAGACCTGCTAAGTGGCTCCAAACTGGAGGATCTGGCAGGCGAAGGGGAATGGCTATGGGTATGTTCTGATTCAATGGAACCGGGTCTTCTTGTTTGCAGGTCTTCCCTTGCTGATGACGTCTCTCTTTCTGTGGATTGGGACCTTGGGCTGTAGATTTTCTCCTGGGCCCGGCTCGCCAGTTTGGACATATCTCCTGTACTTAGCTTCAGGCCGATCGTACGGAGTAGACTTTGGATCTTGTCGTAGGGTTCTGTCTTGGTCTTAGGTTCCTCATCTGTTCTCTCTACCGAGGACCTTTTAGGACTTAGCTGTGACTTTGTCCCTTCTAGAGCTAGACTGCTGCTGGGCTGCTCTTGAGAAAATCCCACAATCCGAGAGAAACCCCTGCCATCTTGAACTGCCCGCTCATGAGGCAGAAGGTCATCATTCACATGAACCGGTACAGGAACGGGTACAGAAACCGGTACAGGAACCTGTACAGGTTCGGATTTCTTGTCAGCATCCACCTTTTTATTAAGCATGTCAAGGAAGCGATCAAGGGGTTGTTTCACAGCTGGAGGTGCCATGTGTGCTGTTGTGTGCTTCAGTTTGGGCGAGGGGCTTCTAGGAGGCGCTTCTCTGGGAGAAGGAGGTCTGTAAGAGGATTGGGAAGATGAAATGGCAGCAATATGCGTCAAGGGTGGTTGGGTGGAGGCAACAGGAACTTGAGAAGAAGGTGAGGGACCGTGGGGTTCTGGAGACCGGCTGCGTTTGACGGAAACATCATAAGGTCTCCCTGGATATGCTGGATCATAGTAGCGATCATCTAAGGGTTCCTCATAAACACTATAGCGATCGGTATAACGTTGGCTTGCAGATGGAGGGGCACCATAGGAAGGTTCAGCGTAGAGTGGCTTTTCGTAAGGGCGGTCGCTGTAGGGACGCTCAGCGTAAGGGAGATCAGTGTAGGAACAACTGGCGTACGGATCAGCGTAGCGGTCATCGTATCGCCGATCTGGGTAGGAGCGTACGGGCGGTCATAATAAGGATCGTCATAGGGCTGAGGTGGACGATCAAGGTAATCGGGCCCCTCAGGTCTTTTCTTCAGGATGGACCGGACTGGTTTGTACTCCGTTAGTGGGACGGCAATCCTGCCATGGTCGTAGTCGATGCAGGTTCTCTGTCCAGGGTCCACCAGCGACTTTTTGTACGCAATCATGTCGTTTAGCTCTTCCAGCTCGCGCTTCTTCCTCGCCAGCTCGTCGTCCACGACTACGCCTCTTCTGGGCGGAGGGCTTAACTCCCTCCTCCTCTTGTAACTTTCCTCGCGCTCTCTGCTGATCTTGCTCCTCTTCTTGACGCCTCTGTCTTTGCTTCTCTCCCGGCTCCTGCTGCGACTCCTGCTGGAGCTTTTGCTTCGGCTCTTAGTGCGGCTCCTAGTGAGCCTGTTCGATCTCTCTCGGCTTCGGCTCCGGCTTCGCCTGTACCTGCTGCTTTTACGGTCACGGTCAACGCTGGGGCTGCGTCTCTTTTTGAGGATGCGTCCAAAATGGTCTCTGGGCGGACTCCTGCTCCTACTTCTGCTTCTACTTCTACTCCTACCTCTGCTCCTACTCGGGCTCCTGCTTCTACTTCTGCCATATCTACGCCGAGGGGCGCCGTTATCCCTTCTGCCGATATTGGTCTTGCTGTCCTGCGTTCTAAGATTTTTCACCACCGCCTTCAGCTTGTCTGTCTCGGGTTTTTCTTTCCTGAAACGTCAGAGGTAAGCAAGACAAGTAACAGACAGGCTTATTAGAATATATGCTCAACATTTGTATTTCTATACATTCGGTATAGATGCCAATGTGTCACTGAGTCAGGTAACATATACTCGCGGTCAGGTAGAAAACAGATTAGCATGGTTTTATTTCAGTTAGCCCAATAGCTGGTTTGATTTGCATTGAGAAATGATTTTATGGAAAGTACCCCATGCCAATCTCTAGGTATGGTGAAGGGTAGGTGATGATGTGGGGGGTATGGTGAAGGGTATGTGATGATGTGGGGGGTATGGTGAAGGGTATGTGATGATGTGGGGGGTATGGTGAAGGGGTATGTGATGATGTTGGGGGGTATGGTGAAGGGTATGTGATGATGTGGGGGGTATGGTGAAGGGTATGTGATGATTGGGGGTATGGTGAAGGGTATGTGATGATGTGGGGGTATGGTGAAGGGTTGTTGTGATGATGGGGGGTATGGTGAAGGGTATGTGATGATGTGGGGTATGGTGAAGGGTATGTGATGATGGGGGGGTATGGTGAAGGGTATGTGATGATGTGGGGGGTATGGTGAAGGGTATGTGATGATGTGGGGGTATGGTGAAGGGTATGTGATGATGGGGGGGTATGGTGAAGGGTATGTGATGATGTGGGGGTATGGTGAAGGGTATGTGATGATGGGGGGTATGGTGTGAAGGGTATGTGATGATGGGGGTATGGTAAGGGTATGGATTGGGGGGGTATGGTGAAGGGTATGTGATGTGGGGGGTATGGTGAAGGGTATGTGATGATGTAGGGGTATGGTGAAGGGTATGTGATGATGTGGGGGTATGGTGAAGGGTATGTGATGATGGGGGTATGGTGAAGGGTATGTGATGATGTGGGGGGTATGGTAAGGGTATGTGATGATGGGGGTATGGTAGAGGGTATGTGATGTGGGGGGTATGGTGGAAAGGGTATGTGATATGGGGGGTATGGTGAAGGGTATGTGATGATGGGGGTATGGTGAAGGGTATGTGATGATGGGGTATGGTGAAGGGTATGTGATGATGGGGGGTATGGTGAAGGGTATGTGATGATGTGGGGGTATGGTGAAGGGTATGTGATGATTGGGGTATGTGGAAGGGTATGTGATGATGTGGGGTATGGGGGGAGGGTATGTGATGATGGGGTATGGTAGGGTAGGGGGTATTGGGGTATGTGATGGGTATGGGGGAAGGGTATGTGATGATGGGGTATGGTGAAAGGGTATGTATGTGATGTGGGGGGTATGGTGAAGGGTATGTGATGATGTGGGGGTATGGTGAAGGGTATGTGATGATGTGGGGGTATGGTGAAGGGTAGTTGATGATGTGGGGGGTATGGTGAAGGGGTAGTGATGATGTGGGGGTATGGTGAAGGGTATTGATTGGGGGTATGGTGATGGATGATGGGGTATGGTAAGGGTATGTGATGAGGGGGGTGGAGGGTATGTGATGATGTGGGGTATAAAGGGTATGTGATGAGTGGGGGTATGGTGAAGGGGTATGTGATGATGTGGGGGTATGGTGAAGGGTATGTGATGATGTGGGGTATATGGTGAAGGTATGTGATGATGTGGGGTGGTGAAGTATTGATGATGGGGGTATGGTGAAGGGTATGTGATGATGTGGGGTATAGTAGGTAGTTGATGGGGGTATGGTGAAGGTATGTGATATGTGGGGTATGTGAAAGGGTATGTGATGATGTGGGGGGTATGGTGGAAAGGGTATGTGATGATGGGGGGTGTATGGTGAAGGGTATGTGATGATGGGGGGTATGGTGAAGGGTATGGAGTGGGGGGGTATGGTGAAAGGTATATGAGGGGGTAGATTATAAAGCATATCACGTTCGCCTATACACCTATTTACTCCTAATTATATCACTGTGATGTATACGTGAAAGGCACAGGGGGAGGAGAGACGTCTGCGATCCAACGCATTTGGACAGGCTAATACAAAATGTAAATAAACTAACCAGGTCCCCATGACACAAAGGACAACACAAGGGATAAATAGATGAATTACTCACTCAGTGTCTTCTGAAGCTTTCGACAGCTTGATGGTCATCTACCAAAAGATAACGCATATTACACAGAGTTAGAAAAAGAATGATCTATGCCTACAGGCGTGTGATAGCAATACATGGCGCTGGGT
>NC_053130.1:882419-887419 GCF_010015445.1 Perca fluviatilis
CTATTCCATTCCAATTCCTTCATCCATTCGCTCCCATTTCACCAAACTTCCTTTCCATTCATTTCTAAGGCTAAGCCCGGTGTCTAAGTCCATTTTATTGTTAAGGTATTGCTTTCCCTAAGCTCCACTGCTCTCCATATTTTACACTTCAGTCTGGAGATAATAAAACCAATTTATCTACACAATTACACTTTCTCCCTCTCTCTCTGTCTCTCTCTCTCTCTCTCTCTCTCTCTGTCTCTCTCTCTCTCTCTGTCTCTGTCTCTCTCTCTCTCTCTCTGTCTCTCTGTCTCTCTCTCTCTCTCTGTCTCTCTCTCTGTCTCTCTGTCTCTCTCTCTCTGTCTCTCTCCCTCTCTCTCTCTCTCTCTCTCTCTCCTCTCTCTCTCTCTCTCCTGTCTCTCTCTCTCTGTCTCTCTCCTGTCTCCTGCAGCCTCTGTCTCTCTCTCCTCTCTCTCTCTCTCTCCCCTGTCTCTCTCTCTCTCTCTGTCTCTGTCTCTCTCTGTCTCTCTCTCTCTCTCTCTCTCTCTCTCTCTCTCTCTCTCTCCTGTCTCTCTCTCTCTCTGTCTCTCTCTGTCTCTCTGTCTCTCTCCCTGTCTCTGTCTCTCTCTCTCTCTCTCTCTCCCTGTCTCTCTCTCACCCTCTGTCTCTGTCTCTCTCTGTCTCTCTCTGTCTCTCTCTCTCTCTCTCTCTCTGTCTCTGTCTCTCTCTGTCTCCTCTCTGTCTCTTCTGTCTCTCTTTCTTCTTCTTGAAACTGAAACTTCTTGAAAACTTTCTCTCTTCTGAAACTTCCCTGTCTCTTTCTCTCTGTCTCTCTCTCTCTCTCTCTCTCTCTCTCTCTCTCTCTCTCTCTCTCTCTCTCTCTCTCTCTCTCTCTCTTCTCTCTCTCTCTCTCTCTTTCTGTCTCCCAGAATGCACCAGCTGTCTGCTGCCAGCTGTGACCTTAATAATAATAATCTATTGTGTTTTTTAATGTCTTACTTATTGCTTCAATCAAAGGCTGGATTTATTATTTAATGACCTCACTCGTTATCTTCTTCATCTTCTTCTTCCTCACTTTCACTCCTTGTTGCATAAATTCCTGCAGAACTTTCAGTTTATTGTTATTAGTTTTATTCATTTTATTTTGACAGTTATTAACATATTAAGTTCAGGAAATCGTAGGAAAACTTGTTGTGTATAAGTTTTCATACGATTATCTTATAAAACCGCTGATGAGAATACATCAACAACACGAAAAGTTCTTAAATATAATATCTTATAACCTTTATTAACCATTATTAAAATATACACACACACACACACACACACAGACACACACACACACACACACACACACACAGACACACACACAGACAGACACAAAAAATATACGGTAGCGTATATCTCTCGTCGTCTACAGACACACAGAAACAGACACACACACACACACAAAAAATCACACAGACACACACACAAAACACACACAATTACAAAATGTACTGACACACACACAAAAAAAACACACAAATACACAGCACACACACACACATATATACAAAGGACAACACACACACACATATACACACACACACAGACACACACACACACACAGAGAACACACATATATACACACACACACACACACACACACACACACACGTTGTTTATATTGTTTCATATCTAATCTTTAAACGAGAAGCACTTTGAGTAATCGTGGAATAAAAGGCTCTTCATAACTCATCAAATTGCCTTTAATAACGAATATGAAACGACTGTTAGGTCATAAATCTTCTTCTTCGTGGCTTTTATAATCAGATTCTGCTTCACTTCAGATTATTCTGTTATGAAAAAGTCGCCCCCTTAATTTCCTGATAACCTGTTAATTTTATTGTTTTCCACTCTGCACATTACACGATTACTGCAGCGACCCCGGCAACTCAAATCACTTAATGCATTGTTATTACTATTATTACTTATTATTATTATTGAGGCCAGGCACTCGCCTCCTTTCGCCCAAATGACTGTTGATATTTTGCTTTTAATTTAAGCAATCCACTACAAGACTCATTAACATGCTGCGAGATTAAGCGCCGTTATCCGCCTCTTAATGCCCTTTCAGAGCCCATAATCCTCCGCGCTAACTTGGATTGGAGGCTGCAGAGAGGACGGAGAGAGATGAAGGAGCAGCGTCTGATCCAGCGAGCATTGTTTTTCCTCTCGTTCGGCGTTTGCAATTTGCTTAATTTGGGTGTTTTTGTCACGGAGCTGCAGACAGATTATCGATCTCTGAAAGGCTGACATCATCCTGCAGATCAGAGACTAAGAACTAAGTAACCAAGAATGTGGCCTACTTTCATTCAGGCTACTTTATTTATTTATTTATTTACTTCATTACTAGAGATCACACACTATAATGCTGGAAAAAAAGGGGAGTAAAATCTGAATGAAATGCCGAAAAAAAGCGACAAAAAACATTGAAAAAAGTGACTAAGTTGCCAGAAGAAAATGAGAAAAAAAAAAAAGAAAAAACAAAAATGTTTGTTTTTTTAAAGTGAAAAAATTCAGTAAAAAAAGGGGAAATAAAATGTTGAAAAAAAGTGACCTAAATGTTGTTGTTTTTTAAATGTCAAAAACGTCAGAAAAACATCAAAGAAAATATCGTAAAAAGTGATTTAAATGACGAAAGTGTTAAAAAGTGAAGTGTATTATAACTCATGTCTCATATAGTCTTCTATACCGACTCACAACAACCTGAATATTAAAACTCTCACAGCCGACCATCATTATTAACCATTATTAAAATAGTCATTAATCACTCACACACACACACACACACACACACACACACACACACACACACACACAGAGACACACTCACACACACACACACACAGACACACACAGACACACACACAGATGGAGGGAGGAGAGGTGACACCAGTGCTGGAGCTGCTTGAGATGCTCTTATAGCCTCGTTTCACTCAGGGGGAAAAATGTCAAAAAGACAAAGTTTGCTGAGCCAATCAGATCCCAGACAAGCAAAACGCGTTTCTGCTGATCAAGAATGTGCAGCCCACGGCGGGTTGTTTGGTTAATTTAATAGTCCGATGGATAACTGCTGCTGGTGAAAACGATTGCTGCAGTGGATTTTTATTTTTACATTTCGCAGCGATGCAGCGCGTGTTCTGAAATAGAAATAAACATTGTCCTGATGTACACACAGCGTTGATTAGGTTTTTTTTAGTCAGAGAAGCTACGTAGGCAGTGTCATTTCTTTTTTGTTTTGTTACGTTACCTCCAACCCCCGTTTTGAGTCGCCGGATCCACCCCCCCCTCCTCTGCGCTCCGGGACGTCCCACTTTACAAATTAACCGTGCGTTCATGGACATCTGTCAGTACCCGATCCGTTCCACCTGCACGATCCGTTCTGCGCATGTGCAAGATGACACGTATGCCATGACGTAGGCGCAGATGATAATGCTGCGTTCAGGCCACCACCACCTTGGAATAACGGCACCGCTTCCACCTGCACGATCCGTTCTGCGCATGCGCAAGATGTTCACACGCTAGCCTGCAGCTAACGTTAGTTAGCTAATAGCTAATTCGGCGGACCGCTAGGTGATTATAGCGGTAGCTAACGGTTAATACGGAGCCTCCCCCGGGAAGCTAACGTTAGTTTAGCTAACGGTTAATTCGGCGGACCGCTAGGTGATTATAGCGGTCTGCCGTTAGCCTCCAACGGGAAGCTAACGTTAGTTTAGCTAACGGTTAATTCGGCGGACCGCTAGGTGATTATAGCGGTCTGCCGTTAGCCTCCAACGGGAAGCTAACGTTAGTTTAGCCTACGGTTAATTTGGCTAAACGCTAGCTGATTGCAGCGGTCTGCCGTTAGCCTCCACAGTT
The DNA here is from genome assembly GCF_010015445.1 of Perca fluviatilis. NCBI lineage: Eukaryota > Metazoa > Chordata > Actinopteri > Perciformes > Percidae > Perca > Perca fluviatilis. Next base: position 886,302 of record NC_053130.1, read on the forward strand.
AAGCTAACGTTAGTTTAGCTAACAGCTAATTCGGCTAACCGCTAGCTGAGACTGCATGTAAACTTTAAAAGACCCTCAAAATAAAACTTGAAAATAAACGTTAACATATATAACAGCTGTTAGGTCAGCTCTACTTTACTTGTGCTCATTTAAAATACAATCACTCAATAATTGTCTTTATTGTTATTAATGTAAAGTCTTAATGTAGCTGTAGCTGCTTCTCCCATTAAGTTTGAGGTGCCTGTTATTCCGAGGTGGCCTGAACGCAGCATTATCATCTGCGCCTACGTCATGGCATACGTGTCATCTTGCACATGCGCAGAACGGATCGTGCAGGTGGAACGGATCGGGTACTGACAACATCGTATAAACGTTTTTCCGAGTGAAAACGTCACCATTCACGTAACTTCCTGTGCGAATCAGAGGAGGGAAACTCGGGCTGGATTTTGATAACTGTGTTTGACGTCTGATGGAGGTGACTTTGGGTCACTGAACATATTTTAATGACAATAAACTGTTTATTGTGGACAAATACCACTGCCAAGAAACATACTTTCCGGTTGGTTGTCCTCCAGATAACACAAACACACACCTGTCCATGTGTCCATGTGTCCATCCTGTTTGGATGCTCGGATAAGAAAACAGCAGAAAATCTTTTGTTATTGTGTCTCCATGTTTTCACCACCTGATGCTCTCGGCTACGGCCAACCGTTGGTGGCAGTCATGCAACAAGTTGTTACGCCAAACGCCCAATATAACAGAAGAAGAAGAACACGCATCCCGACCATGTGAACGCTGCCAGTCGGAAAAACAGGGGGGGCGATGCCTGTTATTCCCAGGTGGCATGAACGCAGCATAAACCCTGGTTACGCGTAAAGCAGGGGGGTCAAACTCATGTTCATTTAGGGCCACACTGGTGAAGAGAATCCCACCAAGGGCCAGACATGGAGAGTTAAATTCACATGCACACATCGAAAAAAGTCAAATATCTTTGACTGTAGTACTGAATGTTGCTTTTTCCAACTTTTTTGTGCCATTCTCAGACGTTTAAATCACTCTTTGTTTTTTTTATTGTTGGTTTTTGCATCGTTTTGTCGCTCTTTTCAACTTTTGTCGCA
>NC_053130.1:894919-897419 GCF_010015445.1 Perca fluviatilis
AAGCGTCCCGTGTTGCCAGTTTGAAAGAGTCCCGTGTTGCCAGTTTGAAAACGTCCCGTGTTGCCAATTTGAAAGCGTCCCGTGTTGCCAGTTTGAAAACGTCCCGTGTTGCCAATTTGAAAGAGTCCCGTGTTGCCAATTTGAAAGAGTCCTGTGTTGCCAGTTTGAAAGAGTCCTGTGTTGCCAGTTTGAAAGCGTCCCGTGTTGCCAGTTTGAATGAGTCCTGTGTTGCCAATTTGAAAGAGTCCTGTGTTGCCAGTTTGAAAGAGTCCCGGTCTGGGGAGTTTGAAAGAGTCCCGTGTTGCCAGTTTGAAAGCGTCCTGTGTTGCCAGTTTGAAAGCGTCCCGTGTTGCCAGTTTGAAAGAGTCCCGTGTTGCCAGTTTGAAAGCGTCCCGTGTTGCCAATTTGAAAGTGTCCCGTGTTGCCAGTTTGAAAGCGTCCCGTGTTGCCAGTTTGAAAGCGTCCTGTGTTGCCAGTTTGAAAGCGTCCTGTGTTGCCAGTTTGAAAGCGTCCCGTGTTGCCAGTTTGAAAGCGTCCCGTGTTGCCAGTTTGAAAGCGTCCTGTGTTGCCAGTTTGAAAGAGTCCCATGTTGCCAGTTTGAAAGCGTCCTGTGTTGCCAGTTTGAAAGCGTCCCATGTTGCCAGTTTGAGAGAGTCCTGTGTTGCCAGTTTGAAAGCGTCCCGTGTTGCCAATTTGAAAGAGTCCCGTGTTGCCAATTTGAAAGAGTCCTGTGTTGCCAGTTTGAAAGAGTCCCGTGTTGCCAATTTGAAAGCGTCCCATGTTGCCAGTTTGAAAGAGTCCTGTGTTGCCAGTTTGAAAGAGTCCTGTGTTGCCAGTTTGAAAGCGTCCCGTGTTGCCAGTTTGAAAGCGTCCCATGTTGCCAGTTTGAAAGCGTCCCGTGTTGCCAGTTTGAGAGAGTCCTGTGTTGCCAGTTTGAAAGAGTCCCGTGTTGCCAATTTGAAAGAGTCCTGTGTTGCCAATTTGAAAGAGTCCTGTGTTGCCAGTTTGAAAGCGTCCCATGTTGCCAGTTTGAAAGAGTCCTGTGTTGCCAGTTTGAAAGAGTCCTGTGTTGCCAGTTTGAAAGCGTCCCGTGTTGCCAGTTTGAAAGCGTCCCATGTTGCCAGTTTGAAAGAGTCCCATGTTGCCAGTTTGAAAGAGTCCCTGTGTTGCCAGTTTGAAAGCGTCCCGTGTTGCCAGTTTGAAAGAGTCCTGTGTTGCCAGTTTGAAAGAGTCCCGTGTTGCCAATTTGAAAGCGTCCCATGTTGCCAGTTTGAAAGCATCCTGTGTTGCCAGTTTGAAGGAGTCTCGTGTTGCCAGTTTGAAAGCGACCCGTGTTGCCAGTTTGAAAGCGTCCCGTGTTGCCAGTTTGAAAGCGTCCTGTGTTGCCAGTTTGAGAGAGTCCCATGTTGCCAGTTTGAAAGCGTCCTGTGTTGCCAGTTTGAGAGAGTCCCATGTTGCCAGTTTGAAAGCATCCTGTGTTGCCAGTTTGAAAGAGTCTCTTGCGCTGTTGGAAAGCCGCTCGGTTGCCAGTTTGGCGGCCCCGTGTTGCCAGTTTGAAAGCGTCCCGTGTTGCCAGTTTGAGAGAGTCCCATGTTGCCAGTTTGAAAGCGTCCTGTGTTGCCAGTTTGAAAGAGTCCCGTGTTGCCAGTTTGAAAGCGTCCCGTGTTGCCAGTTTGAAAGAGTCCTGTGTTGCCAGTTTGAAAGAGTCCCGTGTTGCCAATTTGAAAGAGTCCCGTGTTGCCAATTTGAAAGCGTCCCGTGTTGCCAGTTTGAAAGCGTCCTGTGTTGCCAGTTTGAAAGCGTCCCGTGTTGCCAGTTTGAAAGCGTCCCATGTTGCCAGTTTGAAAGCATCCTGTGTTGCCAGTTTGAAGGAGTCTCGTGTTGCCAGTTTGAAGGAGTCTCGTGTTGCCAGTTTGAAAGCGACCCGTGTTGCCAGTTTGAAAGCGTCCGTGTTGCCAGTTTGAAAGCGTCCTGTGTTGCCAGTTTGAAAGAGTCCCATGTTGCCAGTTTGAAAGCGTCCTGTGTTGCCAATTTGAAAGAGTCCCATGTTGCCAGTTTGAAAGCGTCCTGTGTTGCCAGTTTGAAAGAGTCCCGTGTTGCCAGTTTGAAAGCGTCCTGTGTTGCCAGTTTGAAAGAGTCCTGTGTTGCCAGTTTGAAAGCGTCCCGTGTTGCCAATTTGAAAGCGTCCCGTGTTGCCAGTTTGAAAGAGTCCTGTGTTGCCAGTTTGAAAGAGTCCTGTGTTGCCAGTTTGAAAGAGTCCCGTGTTGCCAATTTGAAAGAGTCCCGTGTTGCCAATTTGAAAGAGTCCTGTGTTGCCAGTTTGAAAGCGTCCCGTGTTGCCAATTTGAAAGAGTCCCGTGTTGCCAATTTGAAAGAGTCCCGTGTTGCCAGTTTGAAAGCGTCCCGTGTTGCCAATTTGAAAGAGTCCCGTGTTGCCAATTTGAAAGAGTCCTGTGTTGCCAGTTTGAAAGCGTCCCGTGTTGCCAGTTTCAAAGAGTCC
>NC_053130.1:902419-909919 GCF_010015445.1 Perca fluviatilis
TCACCCGTGTGGTTCCAGACATAGGTGTAGATTAAAAGTGACAAAATGTAAATCAGAATAGGCGACAAACTCATCAAAAAAAGTGACAAAAAGTAAGATAATCGACAATAAAGTTGAAAAAGGCGATTATATGTAAAGGAACTAGTAACTAAAGTTGTTTTTATGTCAAATAGAAAACCGGAGGACCCCCAGATTATTATTCTAAGTGTCTACAGAGATAGACACTTTAGTTAAAGAGTAAGATCCTTTTTTTTTTTTTTTAAACATTAAAACATCCGCACAATTGCATTCGCTAAACTCACCAGACTCCATGTAAATAATCAGGACTTTTATCATCGTAAAACTCACTTAATTCAAAGTGGACAGAAACTAAATAAAACTATCAAAAGCCGTCTTGGTTCATCTTTCCACTGTTCCAACAATCACCACTCTGGTTTGGTTGAAATAAACCCTTAATTCACCCATTTACATGTGGAGATATGCTGGCTCTATACACGCTAAAAGTCCTGATTATTTACATGGAGTCTGGTGGAGATATGCTGGCTCTATACACGCTAAAAGTCCTGATTATTTACATGGAGTCTGGTGGAGATATGCTGGCTCTATACACACTAAAAGTCCTGATTATTTACATGGAGTCTGGTGGAGATATGCTGGCTCTATACACGCTAAAAGTCCTGATTATTTACATGGAGTCTGGTGGAGATATGCTGGCTCTATACACGCTAAAGGTCCTGATTATTTACATGGAGTCTGGTGGAAATATGCTGACTCTATACACGCGCTAAAAGTCCTGATTATTTACATGGAGTCTGGTGGAGATATGCTGGCTCTATACACGCTAAAAGTCCTGATTATTTACATGGAGTCTGGTGGAGATATGCTGGCTCTATACACGCTAAAAGTCCTGATTATTTACATGGAGTCTGGTGGGTTTAGCGCTAGCGACTTCAGAGCTGTTTCTGGTTACACAGAAAGGTCTTAAAGAGGTTTTTAATGTCCATCTCTGTAGGGATCCTTCCCATAATGTTGTCAGACACTTAGAATAATAATCAGAGTCTGTCAGTGGCAAAAACAGAACTTTTAGTGGACGAAATTGAGGATGCACATTTTCGCGGTGTTCACACTTAATACTGAACCAGTTTCAAAGATTGTAGTTCCTATCGGTCACTTACACACACAAAAACACATGGGGGGGAAAATAGGGTCCAGGTTGAAAAAAACCTTTTTAAATGATGTGAAGTTTTTTCCAGCAGAATCTCAGGATGCAGCTCACAGAATGAGTCGTGATGAAGAGACCAAAGCTGGCCACAGTGTTTATTTTTGTGGGCTGCCTGCTCGCCTACCTGATGTTTGTGAAGCGTCACTATGCCACACAGCCCGAAGCCTACGGACTTCCTCCCCGCCACCGGACCGCTACCCCCGGACCCAGCTTCCAGTACGGCATCATGTTCGATGCTGGGAGCACTGGGACCAGGATCCACATCTTCAAGTTCCAGTTGGAGAACCAAGGTCAGTGTTTTCTCCTCGCTAGGGGCGACTATTTGGCTGAGGTTTAGACGTCCTTCCTCAAGAAAATGTTACACACACGCACACATACACACGCACACACACACGTGCACGCACACAGACACACATGCACACCCACAGACACACCCACAGACATACCATACACACACTTACATACAATCACTTTTTTTTTTCTATTTCATCAAACTGCAGTTTTTGCAAGTTCCTGCAATTTCATCGCATAAAATTGCATAAATATCATATATAACATATTCCATCCCATTTTTTTAAGAAAACGTGCTGCATAATCAAGGATTTTTGCCCCGCAACAATCACAAAAAAACTCTGCACAGTTCTGGAAGGACTGTCAGATACTGACTGCTAATATTTGAATCAGATAGTATTGATGTTTGAGTCTGATATTAGGGATGCACCCAATCCAGATTTTTGGGGTTCGGCCTGAATACCGAATCCACTGGTTGAGACTGTGCTGACTCCTCCTCCCATCCTCAGTCCATGAACCCAGTAAACACATGAATGAGCTGAGTCTCCCTACAGCGGAGCGACCGAACGGCTGGCTGCTGCTCGTTGGCCTATTGTTACCTACGATGTGAAAAGAGCGTGTGAATTCAACATTAAGTTGATATATTTAACTATTTTAGAGGCTGTGGACTATTTACTACACACACACACAGATACACACATGTAGGTGCATACACACACACACACACACACTTACACAGAGAGACACACGCACACACAGAGATGAAGTAAACATTGTCCACAGCCTCTAAAATAGTTAAATATAACAACTTAATGTTGAGTTCACGCTCTTTTCACATCGTAGGAAAGCACATTGCTATCGCCAGATGAGTGACAATTTTATCTGGCAAATCTTGTATGATGGAGGCATGTTGGGGAGACTCTGAGAGAACAGCTGACAGCCCGGGACAGGAACTGTCTGGTTAACACCAGTTATTAGCTGAGACTGTCCTTCCTTTGCCGTACCTGAAGTTGCTGCATTCTGGCTGCTGTCTGGAGATTACTTCATGCACAACTCGTATTCTTTCTGATGTTTGGTACCAGATGTTGTAACAGCGGCCATGTTGTGTATAGTTTAGGGTCCTCGCCACCACCAGACCAATCAGCGTTGAGCAGATTGAACATGTAGCTGGACTTGCATGGCCTTCTTTTGACTGAAAGTTCTGCCAAACAACAACTTGTTCTGCTCACCAGTTCCATGTCCACTTTCTCCCAGCCTGCTGCATTGAACGCTCCACCTACGTAAACACCTTCCTGTAATCAACGGCGCCGTCGTCACGGCGACCAGCGTAGCGAGCCGTAGTGCAAGCGTAGGGTTCGGCAGAAACCGAACCCCATCAAAAAGCCCAAATACTGGTATTGGTATATACTGGTTGGGATAAACAATAACTTAAAGGTCCCATGACATTGGTGCTCTTTGGATGCTTTTATATAGGCCTTAGTGGTCCCCTAATACTGTATCTGAAGTCTCTTTTTATATAGACCTTAGTGGTCCCCTAATACTGTATCTGAAGTCTCTTTTATATAGACCTTAGTGGTCCCCTAATACTGTATCTGAAGTCTCTTTTATATAGACCTTAGTGGTCCCCTAATACTGTATCTGAAGTCTCTTTTATATAGGCCTTAGTGGTCCCCTAATACTGTATCTGAAGTCTCTTTTATATAGACCTTAGTGGTCCCCTAATACTGTATCTGAAGTCTCTTTTATATAGACCTTAGTGGTCCCCTAATACTGTATCTGAAGTCTCTTTTATATAGACCTTAGTGGTCCCCTAATACTGTATCTGAAGTCTCTCTTTTATATAGACCTTAGTGGTCCCCTAATACTGTATTCGGAAGTATCTTTTATATAGACCTTAGTGGTCCCCTAATACTTTATCTGAAGTCTCTTTTATATAGACCTTAGTGGTCCCCTAATACTGTATCTGAAGTCTCTTTTATATAGACCTTAGTGGTCCCCTAATACTGTATCTGAAGTCTCTTTTTATATAGACCTTAGTGGTCCCCTAATACTGTATCTGAAGTTCCCTTTTATATAGACCTTAGTGGTCCCCTAATACTGTATCTGAAGTCTCTTTTATATAGGCCTTAGTGGTCCCCTAATACTGTATCTGAAGTCTTTTATATAGACCTTAGTGGTCCCCTAATACTGTATCTGAAGTCTCTTTTATATAGACCTTAGTGGTCCCCTAATACTGTATCTGAAGTCTCTTTTATATAGGCCTTAGTGGTCCCCTAATACTGTATCTGAAGTATCTTTTATATAGACCTTAGTGGTCCCCTAATACTTTATCTGAAGTCTCTTTTATATAGACCTTAGTGGTCCCCTAATACTGTATCTGAAGTCTCTTTTATATAGACCTTAGTGGTCCCCTAATACTGTATCTGAAGTCTCTTTTATATAGACCTTAGTGGTCCCCTAATACTGTATCTGAAGTATCTTTATATAGACCTTAGTGGTGGCCCCTAATACTTTATCTGAAGTCTCTTTTTAATAGACCTTAGTGGTCCCCTAATACTGTATCTGAAGTCTCTTTATATAGACCTTAGTGGTCCCCTAATACTGTATCTGAAGTCTCTTTTATATAGACCTTAGTGGTCCCCTAATACTGTATCTGAAGTCTCTTTTATATAGACCTTAGTGGCTCCCCTAATACTGTATCTGAAGTCTCTTTTTATATAGGCCTTAGTGGTCCCCTAATACTGTATCTGAAGTATCTTTTATATAGACCTTAGTGGTCCCCTAATACTTTATCTGAAGTCTCTTTTATATAGACCTTAGTGGTCCCCTAATACTGTATCTGAAGTCTCTTTTATATAGACCTTAGTGGTCCCCTAATACTGTATCTGAAGTCTCTTTTATATAGACCTTAGTGGTCCCCTAATACTGTATCTGAAGTCTCTTTTATATAGGCCTTATTGGTCCCCTAATACTGTATCTGAAGTCTCTTTTATATAGACCTTAGTGGTCCCCTAATACTGTATCTGAAGACTCTTTTATATAGACCTTAGTGGTCCCCTAATACTGTATCTGAAGTCTCTTTTATATAGACCTTAGTGGTCCCCTAATACTGTATCTGAAGTCTCTTTTATATAGACCTTAGTGGTCCCCTAATACTGTATCTGAAGTCTCTTTTATATAGACCTTAGTGGTCCCCTAATACTGTATCTGAAGTCTCTTTTATATAGACCTTAGTGGTCCCCTAATACTGTATCTGAAGTCTCTTTTACATAGGCTTTAGTGGTCCCTAATACTGTATCTGAAGTCTCTTTTACATAGGCTTTAGTGGTCCCTAATACTGTATCTGAAGTCTCTTTTTATATAGGCCTTATTCAGCCCAATCAGAAGCCCAATCCTAGATTCGGTGCATGCCTGGCTGATATGAAACAGGATGTTTGGAAGTTAAACCTCTGTATTCGGGCCTCAGTGAACTGCTCTTAGTGTATTTAAAACCCACACACGTTGGCCCCAAAACATTAATTACCAGATGTGAATCCCGGCAGACAAGAGGAGATTTTGGGCCTGTAAGTCCCGCTGCCAGAGTCCAAATGGTCACAAACTCATTAGTCCGTTTAAGAGCTTTTTTGGGGGGGGTTTATTAGGCTTAGGGAAAGTTTCCTGCAGCGCTCGGCCAAATGCCTTCGTTATCGCATTTAAGTGCTTAAGCTAAAGCACGCGGGCTGAGTGCTGTTTTGGCTCCTTTGTTAGCATCAGAGCTAACCGGACTAATGGCAGCACCTGTTAGTTATACAGACTGGGATTGTCGTTAAGAGCTTAACGACAGCTCAAATGTAGGCACTGGTCCAGGGTCAGCCAGTTAAAAACACAGAATTAAATTAGATGTGGCCAAACGCCTGCTGGACACGGTGAGACACACACACACACACACACACACAGAGACACACACACACACACACACACACACACACACACACACACACACACACACACACACAGAGAGACACACAGAGAGACACACACACACACACACACACAGAGACACACACACACACACACACACACAGAGAGCACACACACACACACACACACACACACAGAGAGACACACACACACACACACACACACACAGAGAGACACACACACACACACACACACACACACACAGAGACACACACACACACACACACACACCACAGACACACACACACACACACACACACAGAGAGACACACACACACACACACACACACACACACACACACACACACACACACAGAGAGACACACACACACACACACACACACACAGAGACACACACACACACACACACACACACACAGAGAGACACACACACACACACACACACACAGAGAGACACACACACACACACACACACACACACACAGAGACACACACACACACACACACACAGAGAGAGACACACACACACACACACACACACAGAGAGACACAGACACACATACACTTACACAGAGAGACATACACACACAGAGACACACAAACACACACACACACACACACACAAACACATATACACTTACACAGATAGACACACACACACACACAAACACACAGACACATATACACTTACACAGAGAGACACACACACACACACACACCTATACACTTACACAGAGAGACATACACACAGAGAGACACACAAACACACAAACACAAACACACAGACACATATACACTTACACAGAGAGACACACACACACACACACATATACACTTACACAGAGAGACATACACACACAGAGACACACACACACACACATATACACTTACACAGAGAGACACACACATACACTTACACAGAGAGACACACACATACACTTACACAGAGAGACACACTCATACACTTACACAGAGAGACACACACATATACACTTACACAGAGAGACACACACACTCATACACTTACACAGAGACACACAAACACATAGAGACACACACACACAGACACACAGACACACACACAGTTAGAAATACAGAATTAAATTAGATGTGGCTGTAAAACAGTGCAGCGCCAGGACTTAGTGGTATTTCTTCTCTCTTCATGGTGGATATGTGGATCAGGGTGTTTTCTGTGTCTGTTATTCGCTGCAGAAGCTCCCAAACTGGCCCACGAGACGTTCAGAGCCATCAAACCTGGACTGTCTGCGTACGCTGATGAGCCACAGAAGGTCTGTCGTAAGGCTGCAGCTATGATTATTTTCAGAATTTTTTTTTTTTTAATCTTAATATTCCCACTTTCTTCTCGCAAAATAAAAATGTTTCCGTCTTTTTCATAAAATATTTAGACTTTTTTTCACAGAAGACAAAAGGCTGCAGAAGTTGTTAACTTTTCTTCAGTATCAAAGTAATCCAGTAATAGTTGTCTGTACATCAGTTGGTCCACTGACTTACTGTCGCTGACTTCTTCTGTGTCTCCTCCTCTGTCTCCTCTCGTGTCTCCTCTCGTGTCTCCTCCCGTGTCTCCTCCCGTGTCTCCTCCCCTGTCTCCTCCTCTGTCTCCTCCTCTGTCTCCTCCTCTGTCTCCTCCTCTGTCTCCTCTCGTGTATCCTCTCGTGTATCCTCTCGTGTCTCCTCCCGTGTCTCCTCCCGTGTCTCCTCCCGTGTCTCCTCCCGTGTCTCCTCCCGTGTCTCCTCTCGTGTCTCCTCCCGTGTCTCCTCCTCGTCTTCTCCTCTCGTGTCTCCTCCTCTGTCTCCTCCTCTGTCTCCTCCTCTGTCTCCTCTCGTGTCTCCTCTCGTGTCTCCTCTTGTGTTCCCTCTGTGTCTCCTCCCAGGTCTCCTCCTCGTCTCCTCCCCAGTCTCCTCTGTCTTCCTTCTGTCTTCTCTTCTGTCTTCTCCTCTGTTCTCCTCTCGGTCTCCCTCCCCAGATTTCTCCCCTGTGCTCTCCCAGAGCCTCCTCCTCTCAGAGCCCTCTCAGAATTTCTCCCCGAGTCTCCTCCCCAGACTTC
>NC_053130.1:912419-914919 GCF_010015445.1 Perca fluviatilis
AGAGAGAGAGAGAGAGAGAGAGAGAGAGAGAGAGAGAGAGAGAGAGAGAGAGAGAGAGAGAGAGAGAGAGAGAGATGCGCGCAACAATCAGCATGTGTCCAGACAAGGCCAGTAGCAGCAGCAGCGCATTAGACACCTTTCTGGTGTGTAAAGACATAGAAAACACCACGCAACAGACACGCCACGCTCAGGCCATGCAGGCAGTGTGTAACCGGCCTAACTCAGTAGTAGGCTATACAGTGGAATTGCATACGAAGTGGTTTGGGGTCCTTCTGTAAGTAATTTTGGGGTACAATTTGGTTTTAATGAATTCTACAAGCAGCAATACCACAGGCCCGAGCAATCAGGCACATTTTCAACGGGCACTGCACTAGTTGAGTTAATTTAACAAAGTGTCTCTTGATGTTCAGTCTCAAAAGCTCCTTAAAGTTTTCCCCCTGTGTGTCTGTGAGTCTGTCTGACTGACCTTTACACCCTGTGCTTCCCTTTGTGTCCAGGTGAGGGCGCTGTTTGTGGAGTCTCCCTTCCTGTCCAGAGACGACAGCGTGTCAATCATGGACGGCACTGATGAAGGTATCGACCTCTCTCTCTCTCTGTGTGTGTGTGTGTAAACCATGGAAATAAAATGGATAGAAAGGCCATTTCCATTCAAATCAACGTAGTAATAAGCCGACTTCCTGCAAGTCGCGGAGCTGAGGTTGAACTAACGAGCAGCAAATAGTAACGTTACGAGGCAGAGAGCCAGCCGCTAAATGAGTCAACTTAATTGAATTCAATTTTATTTATATTATCAAATCATAACACAAGTTATCTCGAGACACTTTACAGATAGAGTAGGTCTAGACCACACTCTATAATTTACAAAGCCCCAACAATTGCAGTAATTCCCTCAAGAGCAAGCAGTGCGACCAGTGGCGAGGAAAAACTCCCTATTAGGAAGAAACCTGGGACAGACCCAGGCTCTTGGTAGGAGGTGTCTGATGGGCTGGTTGGATATGATGAACAGTGGCGATAATAGTCACAATAATAATGGAACAGTGACTTCAAATGGTAGTCGTAGTAGTTCATGTCATATCAGGGCGCTGCAGGGCGTTACAGGATGTAGCGTGGCCCAGCAGAGCATGGATGGCCAAAAGTTTGGACACACCTTCTCATTCAATGTGTTTCTTTATTTTCATGACTATTTACATTGTAGATTCTCACTGAAGGCATCAAAACTATGAATGAACACATATGGAGTTATGTACTTAACAAAAAAGTGTGAAATAACTGAAAACATGTCTTATATTTTAGATTCTTCAAAGTAGCCACCCTTTGCTTTTTTTGATAACTCTGCAAACCCTTGGTGTTCTCTCAATGAGCTTCATGAGGTAGTCACCTGAAATGGTTTTACCTTCACAGGTGTGCTTTGTCAGGGTTCATTAGTGGAAGTTTGTCCCTTATTAATAAAAAAAGCAAAGGGTGGCTACTTTGAAGAATCTAAAATATAAGACATGTTTTCAGTTATTTCACACTTTTTTGTTAAGTACATAATTCCATATGTGTTCATTCATAGTTTTGATGCCTTCAGTGAGAATCTACAATGTAAATAGTCATGAAAATAAAAAGGAAACGCATTGAATGAGAAGGTGTGTCCAAACTTTTGGCCTGAACTGTAGCAGGAAGCAGCGTGACATTGCAGGGCTCCGCTGAGCTCAGCTGAGCTCAAGCTTAACTTGATGGTTCATCCACACAAAGCACACTGCTGTCGCCACGAGTGACGGCTTTATTCTGCTAGTTTTCTGTGAACGATGTGGTGAGGGGGTAATATTAAGGCAAGCTCTAACGTTAGCCAACTAACGCTGGCTGGCTTGCTGGTTCCACCGTGCTTTGATAATGCAACAGTTACAGAGAATGAGCTGAACAGTGTGCTGGGTCTAATGTTAGCGCTCTGCTGACCCACTGCTGCTGGGTCTAATGTTAGCGCTCTGCTGACCCACTGCTGCTGGGTCTAACGTTAGCGCTCTGCTGACCCACTGCTGCTGGGTCTAATGTTAGTGCTCTGCTGACCCACTGCTGCTGGGTCTAATGTTAGCGCTCTGCTGACCCACTGCTGCTGGGTCTAACGTTAGCGCTCTGCTGACCCACTGCTGCTGGGTCTAACGTTAGTGCTCTGCTGACCCACTGCTGCTGGGTCTAACGTTAGCGCTCTGCTGACCCACTGCTGTGGGTCTAACGTTAGCGCTCTGCTGACCCACTGCTGCTGGGTCATAATGTTAGCGCTCTGCTGACCCACTGCTGCTGGGTCCAATGTTACGCTCTGCTGACCCACTGCTGCTGGGTCTAATGTTAGCGCTCTGCTGACCCACTGCTGCTGGGTCTAACGTTAGCGCTCTGCTGACCCACTGCTGCTGGGTCTAATGTTAGCGCTCTGCTGACCCACTGCTGCTGGGTCTAATGTTAGCGCTCTGCTGACCCACTGCTGCTGGGTCTAATGTTAGCGCTCTGCTGACCCACTGCT
>NC_053130.1:927419-929919 GCF_010015445.1 Perca fluviatilis
CATGTTGCCAAAGCAGTTTACAGAAAATACACATATAGTACATATCACATATTAAATAAATACAGTAAGTGTCACATATATTCTATACTTTTACTCTCTGTCTATCTCTCTCTGTCTCTCTCTCTCTCTGTCTTTCTCTCTATCTGTCTCTCTCTCGTCTCTCTCTCTGTCTATCAATCTATCTCTCACTGTGTCAAAGTACCAGGATGACTCTCCATCTCAGAGGCTTTAATCTGTAAATTAAACGGCACAATAATCCCGAAGAAGGGGGAGAAAATGGAGGGCAGAGGGGGGAGAGAGAGGGTGGGGTGGGTGGTTGGTCTTATATATAATGTAGGTCAGGCTGTGTTCATCATCTCATCACTCAGATCTCCTCTTATACAAGGTGTTTGTTCATGGTAATAAGTAACACATCTGCCAATAAATCAATAACCTATATAATCTTCCAACAAGAGGATCCATCTTTTAAAGACTACATGACAGATTAAAACCCTCAGGAGATGTCTAAAAAGCTTGTTTCTATCTGAGAGAGACGACTCTAAACAAGCTGTTTACCAGATGATATTACCGTATTTACTATAAATCGCTCCGGAGTATAATTCGCATCAGTCAAAAAATGCGTCATGAAGAGGAAAGAAACATAAGTCGCACCGGACTATAAGTCGCATTTATTTAGATTTTTATTTATTTTTTCATCTGTCAACTACACAACAGCACCCAGAACACCAGGCTGAACACAGTAGGTGTCCGGTATGTTACCGTAACACATTAACAGTTATTGAACTACACAACAGCTCACAGAACAGCTAGCTACCAGGGCGTGGAGCGTGGATGGATTAAAAGGCGTGGAGACGTAGCTGCACCGTTGACCAGCCCCTCCCGACTCCTTCCTCCAGCTCTGGCCATCTCGCTCTCAGCCCGCCATTAGCCGATTAGCCCATTAGCCCATTAGCTTTCTCTGATTTCTTCACTGCAGTAAGAGTCACCTTTTCTCCAGTCTCCCTCACAAGTTTCTCCCTCATTTCAAACTCTCTCTCTGCTGCTCCATTACCGTTTTCGGCTGCATATTTTACTACCTGCAGTTTGTTATCTCTTTTCTTTCTCAGTTGTCTTTAGCAGCAGCGTTCTAGTTGTCACAAGCCTAGAGCGCCCTCTCGCGGCTGTAGACGGTGATGTTTTCAGTATGAATTAACATTTAAAAACATGTTAAATTATATATATTTTGATATATAAGTCGCACCTGACTATAAGTCGCAGGACCAGCCAAAGTAGGAAACAAAGTGCGACTTAATACGGTATTATTATTATTATTATTATTATTATTAATATTATTATTAAATATATCGTCTAAAAACAAGTCTGAAATATTACCTGTTAGCTGATTCAGTCAGTCAATCAATCCTACTTTATTTATATACTGTAGCACTGTTCATACAAAGTGCTTCATACAATATACACACACACAAGCAGACACACACAAGCAGACACACACAAGCAGACGCACACACAAACTCAGTCACTCACTCACACACACACACACACACATACACAAGCAGACACACACAAGCAGACACACACAAGCAGACACAGATACACACACACACACACACACACACACAAGCAGCACACACAAGCAGACACAGATACACACACACACACACAAGCAGACACACACAAGCAGACACAGATACACACACACACACAAGCAGACACATACACACACACACACATACACAAGCAGACACACACAAGCAGACACACACACAGAGATACACACACACACAAACTCAGTCACTCACTCACACACACACACACACACAAGCAGACACACACAAGCAGACCAGATATACACACAAACACAAGCAGACACAGATACACACACACACACACAAGCAGAAACCAAGCAGACATAGATACACACACACACACAAGCAGACACACACAAGCAGACACAGATACACACAACACACACAAGCAGACAACACAGATACACACACACACACACAAGCAGACACAGATACACACACACACACAACAACAAGCAGACACAGATACACACACACACAAGCAGACACACACACACAAGAAGACACACAAGCAGACACACACAAACTCAGTCACTCACTCACACAGACACACACAGAGACACAGATACACACACACACACACACACAAACAGACACACAAGCAGACACAGATACACACACACACACAAGCAGACACACACAAGCAGAACACACACACACACACACACACAAGCAGACACAGATACACACACACACAAGAAGACACACAAGCAGACACACACAAACTCAGTCACTCAGTCACTCACTCACACAGACACATACTGTAATCACACCTAAAACATTGTGTCTTATATTAAGTGTTATTAGATATTTTGACTAGAAATTAGATGAATATATTTGGTAGATTTTGCTTATTTGCAGTGTTCCTTCTCCTTCCTCTTCCATCTTCTTCCCCCTCCTCCTCCTCCTCCTCC
>NC_053130.1:939919-954919 GCF_010015445.1 Perca fluviatilis
TTCCCCCTCTCATTCCCCCTGCTCTGGTGTTCCCCCTCTCATTCCCCCTGCTCTGGTGTTCCCCCTTCTCATTCCCCCTGCTCTGGTGTCTCCCCCTCTCATTCCCCCTGCTCTGGTGTTCCCCCCTCTCATTCCCCTGCTCGGGTGTCTCCCCTCTCATTCCCCTGCTCTGGTGTTCCCCTCTCATTCCCCCTGCTCTGGTGTCTCCCCTCTCATTCCCCTGCTCTGGTGTTCCCCCTCTCATTCCCCCTGCTCTGGTGTTCCCCCTCTCATTCCCCCTGCTCTGGTGTTCCCCCCTCTCATTCCCCTGCTCTGGTGTTCCCCCTCTCATTCCCCCTGCTCTGGTGTTTCCCCTCTCATTCCCCCTGCTCTGGTGTTCCCCCCTCTCATTCCCCCTGCTCTGGTGTCTCCCCCCTCTCATTCCCCTGCTCTGGGTGTCCCCCCTCTCATTCCCCCTGCTCTACGTAGCGGTGGAGATGGAGCCTCAGAAACACTCAAATATAACTCCAAACTTGACCTCCAGTTCGTTCAGCAGCAACTTTATATTTAAATGTTACATATATAATAATAATAGTAATATTAATGTTACTTCTTTTTGATTTATAAAGTAAAGTTATATCAAAGCAGCAGGTTTTTGTGTTGAATCTGTTGACATTTCATGTGTGCCAAATGTTTTTTTACTATATATATATATATATATATATATATATATATATATATATATATATAATTAGTTTTTTTTTTTTTGCTCTCTGAGACGTTCATAATTCAGTTTGAATCTCTGAGAAAGAAACGTGGACTCTCTGAGGTCGTAACTTTGGGTTCTAACTATGTAGGGAGGTCCCGGGACACGTCTACGTGTATTTAAAAAAAGTGACAAAAACATTTTTTTTAAAATTGTCCAAAAAAGGCAGCAAAAAATGCCCAAAAAACTTGAAAAAGGTGGCAAAAAAACCCCGAAAAAGGCAGTTTAAAAAAAACCTTGAAAAAGGTGGCAAAAAAATTCTAGAAAAATGCCCAAAAAAACCTTGAAAAAGGCAGTAAAAAAAACGGCAAAAAAAAATTGAGAAGGTGACAAAATCACGTTTTGTTTTTGGTTTTTTTAAATAAAGAAAACTTTTGTTCAAAAAAAACCTTGAAAAAGGCGCCTAAAATGTCCCAAAAAAAAGCCTCAGCCCCCTGAAGTGGAACCCTGAATCGGGCCTATGTGAGTTCCAGAGCGTTTGGGATGAACTTCACTTCATTTCTAACTTATTTTTCTCAACTTATTTTAGCGTCATATTCAAACTGAAGACTTTCAGAAACTCTCCGAAGCTTCTTCACGCGTTTCCGTGTCCGAAAACACTCGGTGGGTTTCCCCGGCAACCGCAAGCGCCGCCGCATCCTGGTCTCCGATTGGTCGCGTTGGTATCGACAGCTGATTGTTTTTTTTATTATTTTACATGTTTTGTGTGTCTGGAATAAAATCTGCAATAAAACGAGACGTGAATGTTTTGTGAAATAAAAACTCTTTTCGACCAATCAGACGTCTCCTTTCAAGTTTGTTCGTGTTGTCTGTTTTGACACTTTTTTTTGAAGTTTCTGTCAATATTTTCCTACGTTTTTTTTATACATTTTTCTTTACATGATATAAAATTTAATAAAACGCCCAAACTCAGTGAAAGTAGTGATGAGATCATTTATTTAACTTGTAAAGAGCGTCGTAGGGAACCATCCACGTTATTTAGTTTTAAAGTGTGGTTGAAAGAAACCCAAATTTCTGATATAGAAACTTTTAGAGAATGGGTCAAACGTGTGTGTGTGTGTGTGTGTGTGTCTCTCAGTGTGTGTGTGTGTGTGTATGTCTGTGTCTGTATATGTGTGTGCGTGCCTGTCTGTATATGTGTGTCTGTGTGTGTGTCTCTCAGTGTGTGTCTGGGTGTGTGTGTATGTCTGTATATGTGTGTGTCTGTATATGTGTGTCTATGTGTCTGTATATGTGTGTATTGTGTGTGTATGTCTGTGTCTGTATATGTGTGTCTGTGTATGTCTGTTGTTATGTGTGTATGTGTGTGTGTGTTGTGTCTGTGTATGTGTGTGTGTCTGTGTCTGTATATGTGTGTATGTGTTCTGTGTTCTGTGTCTGTATGTGTGTGTCTGTGTCTGTATGTTGTCTGTGTCTGTATATGTGTGTCTGTGTTGTGTGTGTATGTCTGTGTCTGTATATGTGTGTATGTGTTGTATTCTGTGTCTATATATGTGTGTCTGTGTATGTCTGTGTCTGTATATTGTATGTGGTGTGTTAGTCTGTGTCTGTATAATGTGTATGTGGTGTGTATGTCTGTGTCTGTATATGTGTGTATGTGTGTGTGTCTGTCTTATATGTGTGTATGTGTGTGTGTGTATGTCTGTGTCTGTATATGTGTGTATGTGTGTCTGTGTCTGTATATGTGTGTATGTGTGTCTGTGTGTGTCTGTGTCTGTATATGTGTATGTCTGTGTCTGTATATGTGTATGTCTGTGTCTGTATATGTGTGTCTGTGTATGTGTGTGTATGTGTATGTCTGTGTCTGTATATGTGTGTGTCTGTGTATGTGTGTATGTCTGTGTCTGTATATGTGTGTATGTGTGTGTGTATGTCTGTGTCTATATATGTGTGTCTGTGTATGTCTGTGTCTGTATATGTGTATGTCTGTGTCTGTATATGTGTATGTCTGTGTCTGTATATGTGTGTGTGTGTGTGTGTGTGTGTGTGTCTGTATATGTGTGTCTGTGTATGTCTGTGTCTGTGTCTATATATGTGTGTCTGTGTATGTCTGTGTCTGTATATGTGTATGTCTGTGTCTGTATGTATGTCTGTGTCTGTATATGTGTGTATGTGTGTGTGTATGTCTGTGTCTATATATGTGTGTCTGTGTATGTCTGTGTCTGTATATGTGTATGTCTGTGTCTGTATATGTGTATGTCTGTGTCTGTATATGTGTGTGTGTGTGTGTGTGTGTGTGTGTCTATATGTGTGTGTGTGTATGTCTGTGTCTGTATATGTGTGTCTGTATATGTGTATGTCTGTGTCTGTGTCTATATGTGTGTGTGTGTGTGTGTGTGTGTGTGTGTGTGTGTGTGTGTGTGTGTGTGTGTGTGTGTGTGTGTGTGTGTGTGTGTGTGTGTGTGTGTGTGTACACTCCCCTAAAGGATTATTAGAACACCATACTAATACTGTGTTTAACCCTCTCCTCTCAGTATGGACCAACATTTCTAGAGAATGCTTCCAGCACCTTGTTGGATCAATGACACCAAGAATTAAGGCAGTTCTGAAGGAGAAAGGGATCCCCCCCCCCCAGACCATTACACCCCCCCACCCCCACCAGCAGCAGCCTGCCCAGTGGTAACCAGGCATGATGGATCCATGTTCTCATTCTGTTTACACCAAATTCTGACTCTACCATCTGAATGTCTCAACAGAAATCGAGACTCATCAGACCAGGCAACATTTTTACAGTCTTCAACTGTCTAATTTTGGTGAGCTCGTGCAAACTGTAGCCTCATGTTCCTATTGGTAGAGGAGATGAGTGGTACCTGGGGGGGGTCTTCTGCTGGTGTAGCCTCATGTTCCTATTGTTAGAGGAGATGAGTGGTACCTGGGGGGTCTTCTGCTGGTGTAGCCTCATGTTCCTATTGTTAGTGGAGATGAGTGGTACCTGGGGGGGTCTTCTGCTGGTGTAGCCTCATGTTCCTATTGTTAGAGGAGATGAGTGGTACCTGGGGGGTCTTCTGCTGGTGTAGCCTTATGTTCCTATTGTTAGTGGAGATGAGTGGTACCTGGGGGGTCTTCTGCTGGTGTAGCCTCATGTTCCTATTGTTAGAGGAGATGAGTGGTACCCGGGGGGGTCTTCTGCTGGTGTAGCCTCATGTTCCTATTGTTAGAGGAGATGAGTGGTACCTGGGGGTCTTCTGCTGGTGTAGCCTCATGTTCCTATTGTTAGTGGAGATGAGTGGTACCTGGGGGTCTTCTGCTGGTGTAGCCTCATGTTCCTATTGTTAGTGGAGATGAGTGGTACCTGGGGGGTCTTCTGCTGGTGTAGCCTCATGTTCCTATTGTTAGAGGAGATGAGTGGTACCTGGGGGTCTTCTGCTGGTGTAGCCTCATGTTCCTATTGTTAATGGAGATGAGTGGTACCTGGGGGGTCTTCTGCTGGTGTAGCCTCATGTTCCTATTGTTAGATGGAGATGAGTGGTACCTGGGGGTCTTCTGCTGGTGTAGCCTCATGTTCCTATTGTTAGGTGGAGATGAGTGGTACCTGGGGGGTCTTCTGCTGGTGTAGCCTCATGTTCCTATTGTTAGTGGAGATGAGTGGTGCTGGGGGGTCTTCTGCTGGTGTAGCCTCATGTTCCTATTGTTAGTGGAGATGAGTGGTACCGGGGGGTCTTCTGCTGGTGTAGCCTCATGTTCCTATTGGTAGTGGAGTTGAGTGGTGCCTGGGGGTCTTCTGCTGGTGTAGCCTCATGTTCCTATTGTTAGGGGAGATGAGTGGTACCTGGGGGGTCTTCTGCTGGTGTAGCCTCATGTTCCTATTGTTAGTGGAGATGAGTGGTACCTGGGGGTCTTCTGCTGGTGTAGCCTCATGTTCCTATTGTTAGTGGAGATGAGTGGTACCTGGGGGGGTCTTCTGCTGGTGTAGCCTCATGTTCCTATTGTTAGTGGAGATGAGTGGTACCTGGGGGTCTTCTGCTGGTGTAGCCTCATGTTCCTATTGTTAGAGGAGATGAGTGGTACCTGGGGGTCTTCTGCTGGTGTAGCCTCATGTTCCTATTGTTAGTGGAGATGAGTGGTACCTGGGGGGTCTTCTGCTGGTGTAGCCTCATGTTCCTATTGGTAGTGGAGATGAGTGGTACCGGGGGGGTCTTCTGCTGGTGTAGCCTCATGTTCCTATTGTTAGTGGAGATGAGTGGTACCTGGGGGTCTTCTGCTGGTGTAGCCTCATGTTCCTATTGTTAGTGGAGATGAGTGGTACCTGGGGGTCTTCTGCTGGTGTAGCCTCATGTTCCTATTGTTTAGAGGAGATGAGTGGTACCTGGGGGGTCTTCTGCTGGTGTAGCCTCATGTTCCTATTGTTAGGGAGATGAGTGGTACCCGGGGGGTCTTCTGCTGGTGTAGCCTCATGTTCCTATTGTTAGTGGAGATGAGTGGTACCTGGGGGGCTTCTGCTGGTGTAGCCTCATGTTCCTATTGTTAGTGGAGATGAGTGGTACCTGGGGGTCTTCTGCTGGTGTAGCCTCATGTTCCTATTGGTAGTGGAGATGAGTGGTACCTGGGGGCTTCTGCTGGTGTAGCCTCATGTTCCTATTGTTAGGGAGATGAGTGGTGACCTGGGGGGTCTTCTGCTGGTGTAGCCTCATGTTCCTATTGTTAGAGGAGATGAGTGGTACCTGGGGGGTCTTCTGGTGGTGTAGCCTCATGTTCCTATTGTTAGTGGAGATGAGTGGTACCTTGGGGGTCTTCTGCTGGTGTAGCCTCATGTTCCTATTGTTAGTAGGGAGATGAGTGGTACCTGGGGGGGGTCTTCTGCTGGTGTAGCCTCATGTTCCTATTGTTAGTGGAGATGAGTGGTACCTGGGGGGTCTTCTGCTGGTGTAGCCTCATGTTCCTATTGGTAGTGGAGATTAGTGGTACCTGGGGGGTCTTCTGCTGGTGTAGCCTCATGTTCCTATTGTTAGTGGAGATGAGTGGTACCTGGGGGTCTTCTGCTGGTGTAGCCTCATGTTCCTATTGTTAGTGGAGATGAGTGGTACCTGGGGGGTCTTCTGCTGGTGTAGCCTCATGTTCCTATTGTTAGTGGAGATGAGTGGTACCTGGGGGTCTTCTGCTGGTGTAGCCTCATGTTCCTATTGTTAGTGGAGATGAGTGGTACCCGGGGGGGTCTTCTGCTGGTGTAGCCTCATGTTCCTATTGTTAGAGGAGATGAGTGGTACCTGGGGGGGTCTTCTGCTGGTGTAGCCTCATGTTCCTATTGTTAGAGGAGATGAGTGGTACCTGGGGGGTCTTCTGCTGGTGTAGCCTCATGTTCCTATTGTTAGAGGAGATGAGTGGTACCCGGGGGGGTCTTCTGCTGGTGTAGCCTCATGTTCCTATTGTTAGTGGAGATGAGTGGTACCTGGGGGGTCTTCTGCTGGTGTAGCCTCATGTTCCTATTGTTAGTGGAGATGAGTGGTACCGGGGGGGTCTTCTGCTGGTGTAGCCTCATGTTCCTATTGTTAGTGGAGATGAGTGGTACCTGGGGGTCTTCTGCTGGTGTAGCCTCATGTTCCTATTGTTAGAGGAGATGAGTGGTACCTGGGGGGTCTTCTGCTGGTGTAGCCTCATGTTCCTATTGTTAGAGGATGATGAGTGGTACCTGGGGGGTCTTCTGCTGGTGTAGCCTCATGTTCCTATTGTTAGAGGAGATGAGTGGTACCTGGGGGGGTCTTCTGCTGGTGTAGCCTCATGTTCCTATTGTTAGAGGAGATGAGTGGTACCTGGGGGTCTTCTGCTGGTGTAGCCTCATGTTCCTATTGGTAGTGGAAATGAGTGGTACCGGGGGGTCTTCTGCTGGTGTAGCCTCATGTTCCTATTGTTAGTGGAGATGAGTGGTACCTGGGGGGTCTTCTGCTGGTGTAGCCTCATGTTCCTATTGTTAGTGGAGATGAGGTTTTTTTTTGGTACCTGGGGGGTCTTCTGCTGGTGTAGCCTCATGTTCCTATTTGTTAGTGGAGATGAGTGGTACCTGGGGGGTCTTCTGCTGGTGTAGCCTCATGTTCCTATTGTTAGTGGAGATGAGGGTACCTGGGGGGTCTTCTGCTGGTGTAGCCTCATGTTCCTATTGTTAGTGGAGATGAGTGGTACCTGGGGGGTCTTCTGCTGGTGGTGCCTCATGTTCCTATTGTTAGTGGAGATGAGTGGTACCTGGGGGGTCTTCTGCTGGTGTAGCCTCATGTTCCTATTGTTAGGGAGATGAGTGGTACCTGGGGGGTCTTCTGCTGGTGTAGCCTCATGTTCCTATTGTTAAGGGAGATGAGTGGTACCTGGGGGGTCTTCTGCTGGTGTAGCCTCATGTTCCTATTGTATGGAGATGAGTGGTACCTGGGGGTTTTCTCCTGGTGTAGCCTCATGTTCCTATTGTTAGTGGAGATGAGTGGTACCTGGGGGGTCTTCTGCTGGTGTAGCCTCATGTTCCTATTGTTAGTGGAGAATGAGTGGTACCTGGGGGGTCTTCTGCTGGTGTAGCCTCATGTTCCTATTGTTAGTGGAGATGAGTGCCGGGGGGTCTTCTGCTGGTGTAGCCTCATGTTCCTATTGTTAGAGGAGATGAGTGGTACCTGGGGGGTCTTCTGGTGTAGCCTCATGTTCCTATTATGATAGGGTACCGGGGGGTCTTCTGCTGGTGTAGCCTCATGTTCCTATTGTTAGTGGAGATGAGTGGTACCTGGGGGTCTTCTGCTGGTGTAGCCTCATGTTCTATTATTAGTAGGAGATGAGTGGTACCTGGGGGGTCTTCTGCTGGTGTAGCCTCATGTTCCTATTGTTAGTGGAGATGAGTGGTACCTGGGGGGTCTTCTGCTGGTGTAGCCTCATGTTCCTATTGTTAGTGGAGATGAGTGGTACCCGGGGGGGTCTTCTGCTGGTGTAGCCTCATGTTCCTATTGTTAGAGGAGATGAGTGGTACCCGGGGGGGTCTTCTGCTGGTGTAGCCTCATGTTCCCAATTGTTAGAGGAGATGAGTGGTACCTGGGGGTCTTCTGCTGGTGTAGCCTCATGTTCCTATTGTTAGGGAGATGAGTGGTACCTGGGTCTTCTGCTGGTGTAGCCTCATGTTCCTATTGTAGAGGAGATGAGTGGTACCTGGGGGTCTTCTGCTGGTGTAGCCTCATGTTCCTATTGTGGGAGATAGGAGTGGTACCTGGGGGTCTTCTGCTGGTGTAGCCTCATGTTCCTATTGTTAGTGGAGATGAGTGGTACCTGGGGGGTCTTCTGCTGGTGTAGCCTCATGTTCCTATTGTTAGTGGAGATGAGTGGTACCTGGGGGGTCTCCTGCTGGTGTAGCCTCATATTCCTATTGTTAGTGGAGATGAGTGGTTACCTGGGGGTCTTCTGCTGGTGTAGCCTCATGTTCCTATTGTTAGTGGAGATGAGTGGTACCGGGGGGTCTTCTGCTGGTGTAGCCTCATGTTCCTATTGTTAGTGGAGATGAGTGGTACCTGGGGGTCTTCTGCTGGTGTAGCCTCATGTTCCTATTGTTAGTGGAGATGAGTGGTACCTGGGGGTCTTCTGCTGGTGTAGCCTCATGTTCCTATTGTTAGGGAGATGAGTGGTACCTGGGGGGTCTTCTGCTGGTGTAGCCTCATGTTCCTATTGGTAGTGGAGATGAGTGGTACCTGGGGGTCTTCTGCTGGTGTAGCCTCATGTTCCTATTGTTAGTGGAGATGAGTGGTACCTGGGGGGTCTTCTGCTGGTGTAGCCTCATGTTCCTATTGTTAGTGGAGATGAGTGGTACCTGGGGGGTCTTCTGCTGGTGTAGCCTCATGTTCCTATTGTTAGAGGAGATGAGTGGTACCTGGGGGGGTCTTCTGCTGGTGTAGCCTCATGTTCCTATTGGTAGTGGAGATGAGTGGTACCCGGGGGGGTCTTCTGCTGGTGTAGCCTCATGTTCCTATTGGTAGTGGAGTTGAGTGGTACCTGGGGGGGTCTTCTGCTGGTGTAGCCTCATGTTCCTATTGTTAGTGGAGATGAGTGGTACCTGGGGGGGGTCTTCTGCTGGTGTAGCCTCATGTTCCTATTGTTAGTGGAGATGAGTGGTACCCGGGGGGGTCTTCTGCTGGTGTAGCCTCATGTTCCTATTGTTAGTGGAGATGAGTGGTACCTGGGGGGGGTCTTCTGCTGGTGTAGCCTCATGTTCCTATTGTTAGTGGAGATGAGTGGTACCTGGGGGGGTCTTCTGCTGGTGTAGCCCATCCCCCTCAAGGTTGTGCGTGTTGTGGCTTCACAAATGCTTTGCTGCATTCCTCGGTTGTAACGAGTGGTTATTTGAGTCAAAGTTGATCTTCTATCAGCTGGAATCAGTCGGCCCATTCTCCTCTGACCTCTAGCATCAACAAGGCATTGTGGCCCCCCAGGACTGCAGCATACTGGATGTTTTTACTTCTTCAGACCATTCTTTGTAAACCCTAGAAATGGTTGTGGGTGAGAATCCCAGTAACTGAGCAGACCAGCCCGTCTGGCACCAACAACCAGGCCACGCTCAGAGCAGCTTAGATCACCTTTCTTTCCCATTCTGACATTCAGTTTGGAGTTCAGGAGATGGTCTAGACCTGGACCACACCCCTAAATGCATTGAAGCAGCTGCCATGTGATTGGTTGATTAGATAATTGCATTAACGAGAAATCTCTGTGTTCTGTATGTGTTCAATGTATGTTGTTGTGTGTCTGTATGTATGTGTGTGTGTGCATGTCTGTATGTGTGTGCATGTGTCTGTATGTGTGTGTGTGCTGTCTGTGTGTCTGTATGTGTCTCTGTGTGTGTGTGTGTGTGTGTGTGTGTGTGTGTCTGTATGTGTGCATGTGTGTGTGTATGTGTGTGTAATGCGTCTGTATGTGTGTCTGTATGTGTGTCTCTGTATGTATGTGTGTGTGTGCATGTCTGTATGTGTGTGCATGTGTCTGTATGTGTGTGTGTGCGTCTGTGTGTCTGTATGTGTCTCTGTGTGTGTGTGTGTGTTTGTGTGTGTGTCTGTGTGTGTGTGTGTGTGTGTGTGTGTGTGTGTGTGTGTGTGTGTGTGTGTGTGTGTGAACGTAAGTACTGGTATTTGAGGTACTTGTACTTTGAGTAATCCCATGTTCGGCTTCTTTCTGTGTGACTATCTTGTACTGTTTACTCCACTACATTAGTAATATTAGATTACATTCATCTGACAGCTGTAGTTACAACTAAATAAAATCAGCTAAGACATTATGTATTATTATAATAAACCAGGTGTCAAACTCGAGGCCCGAGGGCCAAATCTGGCCCCTCGCTGATTTTGATCTGGCCCGGGAATTTAGGTTCCTGATACATTTTGGCTGACCTAGTTTTTGTCACTTTTTCTGACCTTTAGGGCGCTTTTTAGGACTTTATGTGGACCAGACTGTAAAAGAGAAGACTATATGAGACATGCAGTAATACAGGCAAAGATGGTGTTTTTTTTTTTTACAATTTTCGTCATTTAAATCACTTTTTTCGCCATTTTCTTTGATGTTTTTGTCACTTTCTTCGCAAGTTTTTGTCATTTAAAAGAAAACATCATTTAGGTCACTTTTTTCCAAAATTTTATTTCCCTTTTTTTACTAAATCTTTTACTAAAACGGCAAAAAATCTTTAAAAAAAGGCAGCAAAAAACGCTAAATAAAAACTAGAATTTAGGTCACTTTTTTCAACCTTTTATTTCACTTTTTTTAAAAACATTTTTGACACTTTGACTTGGCTTAAAAAACGTTGAAGACCCCAGCCTTAACTGAAAGAGAGCTGGAGCAGGGACCCCCCCCCTACTACATATATTGTATAAAATGAAGTTGCATAATAAACTGGGCCTGAGATAACAGGTAGGAAGGCCTAACGCCTTTATACATGCTTTTTTTTGCATAGAATACTTAGCTAATAAAATAGCCTAATTATTGTTGGCATGCATAAAATCATGTTTTATTGTTAAACATGCATGTGGCAAATCACATCTGTGGATGGCTACCTTTGTGTCTACCTTAGTGGCTACCTTAGTGGCTACCTTAGAGGCTACCTTAGTGGCTACTTTAGTGGCTACCTTAGTGGCTACCTTAGTGGCTACCTTAGGGGACCACCTTAGTGGCTACCTTAGTGGCCACCTTGGTGGCTACCTTAGTGGCTACCTTGGTGGCTACCTTAGTGACTACCTTGGTGGCTACTTTAGGGACTACCTTAGTGGCCACCTTAGAGGCTACCTTGGTGGCCACTTTAGTGGCTACCTTGGTGGCCACTTTAGTGGCTACCTTGGTGGCTACCTTAGAGGCTACCTTAGTGGCCACCTTAGTGGCCACCTTAGGGGCTACCTTAGGGGCCACCTTAGGGGCCACCTTAGGGGCCACCTTAGTGGCCACCTTAGTGGCCACCTTAGTGGCTACTTTAGGGACTACCTTAGTGGCCACTTTAGGGACTACCTTAGTGGCCACCTTAGGGACTACCTTAGTGGCCACCTTAGGGACTACTTTAGGGACTACCTTAGTGGCTACCTTAGTGGCTACCTTAGTGGCTACCTTAGTGGCTACTTTAGGGACTACCTTAGTGGCTACCTTAGTGGCTACCTTAGTGGCTACTTTAGGGACTACCTTAGTGGCTACCTTAGTGGCTACCTTAGGGACTACCTTAGAGGCTACCTTAGTGGCTACCTTAGGGGCTACCTTAGAGGCTACCTTAGTGGCTACCTTAGTGGCTACCTTAGTGGCTACCTTAGTGGCTACCTTAGGGACTACCTTAGGGACTACCTTGGTGGCTACCTTGGTGGCTACCTTGGTGGCTACCTTGGTGGCTACCTTGGCTATAGGCCAGTAAGCAGTGGAGATTTATATTTGCTAATAATATGTTGGATTCATGTTAAGACTTTTTTTACTTTAGAAATTAATAATTTGGAGGCCCCCCTCCATTGACTCTGAGGACCCCCTAGGGGTCCCAGACCCCCTGTTGGAGATCCCGGAGTTAAGGGGTCCTTGGCCTAAAAAACGTCGAAGACCTCTGCTCTAAAAACATCCTTAAAGTGAAGCGTTCTGAGAAGGAAAGTTTCCACACGGACGCCAGAATAATGCTCAGACGTTAGTTTAATGTGTCACAAGCGTAAAAGTTCCCACAGACCCTGAACACACCAAACCCTCCGCAGACAAACACACAGAAAGCTTCGTGGAAACGTTCCCCGAAAGAGAAACGCGCAGGAAGCCGCCAAAAGTCCACCGGAGACGCTTCCCAGCCGCCGGTAAGACAGCGGTGACCTGCTCGGATAGGCGCTTCAGAGACAGGAAGTGAGCGAGCCGGGGAGGAACAGGAAGAGGAAGAGGAGGAGTCTCAGAGGAAGGCGTCGCACCACTCCTTCAGACACTGAGCGCAGGTTCCCGCCTGGCGAGAGTTGGCGCCGCTGGCGTCTTTCAGCCAATCGGTGAACATCTCGGTGTCTTTCTTCAGCAGCAGGAACTGACCCAGAACCACGTAGGCCTGAAACACACGGAAATACACGAAGTACTGCGTGATATACACACGGAAATACACGAAGTACTGCGTGATATACACACGGAAATACACGAAGTACTGCGTGATATACACACAGAAATACACGAGTTAGATGAGTCCATACATACCCTTCTCATCCTGTCCTAACTCTGTCTGATACACCCACCGCTAGCCTAGCTTAGCACAGATCCTGGAGTTAACCGGCTCCATCTAGCCTAGCTTAGCACAGATCCTGGAGGTAGCCGGCTCCATCTAGCCTAGCTTAGCACAGATCCTGGAGATAACTGGCTCCATCTAGCCTAGCCTAGCTTAACACAGATCCTGGAGGTAACCGGCTCCATCTAGCCTAGCTTAGCACAGATCCTGGAGGTAACAGGCTCCATCTAGCCTAGCTTAGCACAGATCCGGGAGGTAACCGGCTCCATCTAGCCTAGCTTAGCACAGATCCTGGAGGTAACCGGCTCCATCTAGCCTAAAGTGGCTGAGGAACTTTCTCCTGACTTCTTTAGGACTTTATGTCGACCAAACTTTAAGTGAGAAGACCATATGACACATGCAATAACAAAGTCAAATATATTTTACTTTTTCGATTAAATAAAAGCATATCAATAAACTAAACATGTCTGGCCCTAGATGTGATTCTTATTTTCCAGTGTGGCCCTCTGGGAAGTTGAGTTTGACAGCCCTGCTATAAGTGTAGTTTGAATATGTGTGTTATTAAGTGTTAGCCTAGAAATTTAGACCCCCCTAGTGGCAGCTAATGTAGTCTGCAGCCAGGGTCAGTCTAGCAACTCTCCATTGGCTTACGAGCTGGAAAAACCAAACTCTGGTCGGGCCAATCACATCGTGTATAGAGCCGGTGGGCGGGGCTTATGGTCTTCTGAAGACTTGGAGTTCAGCTTTTCTTTGAGAAAAGAACAAAGAACGGCTCTGAAGTCATTCTTAAAAAAAGGAAGATGTGTTCAGAGTTTAAAGTTTAATCTATCAGCTAGCGTTGCTCTGATTGGTTGTTGCGCTATCCTATTGGTGCAGAGGGAATTTGAAAGACAACCGTTTATCCCGCCCCTCAGATTGAGCCCTGACCAATGGGGAGTTCCCAGACCTCAACATCTTGATGTGGGGCTGGCTTGTCAGGCTGATTAAGTGTAGTTTAGTGAAGTTTAGTATAGTTTGTGTAGTTTAGCGTAGTTTAGTAGTTTTAGTGTAGTTTAGCATAGTTTTAGTTTAGTATAGTTTTAGATTAGTTTAGCGTAGTTTAGTATAGTTTTAGCGTAGTTTAGCGTAGTTTTAGCATAGTTTTAGTATAGTTTGTGTATTTTAGTATAGTTTTAGTATAGTTTAGTGTAGTTTTAGCATAGTTTTAGTATAGTTTGTGTAGTTTAGCGTAGTGTAGTATAGTGTTAGTGTAGTTTATATAGTTTAGTATAGTTTAGTGTAGTTTAGCGTAGTTTAGTATAGTTTAGTATAGTTTAGCGTAGTTTAGTGTAGTTTAGCATAGTTTAGTATAGTTTTAGTGTAGTTTTAGTGTAGTTTAGTGTAGTTTAGTGTAGTTTTAGTGTAGTTTTAGTGTAGTTTGTGTAGTTTAGTGTAGTTTTAGTGTAGTTTTAGTGTAGTTTAGCGTAGTTTAGCGTAGTTTTAGCATAGTTTTAGTATAGTTTGTGTAGTTTAGCGTAGTGTAGTATAGTGTTAGTGTAGTTTTAGTGTAGTTTAGCGTAGTTTAGTATAGTTTTAGCGTAGTTTAGTATAGTTTTAGTGTAGTTTAGTATATTTTTAGTGTAGTTTAGTATATTTTTAGTGTAGTTTAGCATAGTTTAGTATAGGTTTAGTGTAGTTTAGTATAGTTTTAGTGTAGTTTAGCGTAGTGTCTACCTTGTCGAAGCCCTGCTGCTCCAGCTTCTTCCCCAGAATCTCTCCGATTCCCGACAGCGCCGTCACCTCTTTGTCGCCCATCGGCTCGCCCACAAAGTCCCGGTGTTTCTGGGATGTGGTCGACATCCTGCTGCTGAATATTACAACAATAATAAAACAATACAACAAGTCACTACAGACCAGAACCCTTGCAGACTGCGTCATTATTTCATCTACAGTGCCTTGCGAAAGTATTCGGCCCCCTTGACCTTTTCGACCTTTTGCCACATTTCAGGCTTCAAACATAAAGATATAAAACTGTAATTTTTTGTGAAGAATCAACAACAAGTGGGACACAATCATGAAGTGGAACGAAATTTATTGGATATTTCAAACCTTTTAAACAAATAAAAAACGTGATATAGTGCGCAAAATTATTCAGCCCCCTTAAGTTAATACTTTGTAGCGCCACCTTTTGCTGCGATTACAGCTGTAAGTCGCTAGGGTGTGTCTCTATCAGTTTTGCACATCGAGAGACTGACATTTTTGCCCATTCCTCCTTGCAAAACAGCTCGAGCTCAGTGAGGTTGGATGGAGAGCGTTTGTGAACAGCAGTTTTCAGTTCTTTCCACAGATTCTCGATTGGATTCAGGTCTCGGACTTTGACTTGGCCATTCTAACACCTGGATAGGTTTATTTGTGAACCATTCCATTGTAGATTTTGCTTTATGTTTTGGATCATTGTCTTGTTGGAAGACAAATCTCCGTCCCAGTCTCAGGTCTTTTGCAGACTCCATCAGGTTTTCTTCCAGAATGGTCCTGTATTTGGCTCCATCCATCTTCCCATCAATTTTAACCATCTTCCCTGTCCCTGCTGAAGAAAAGCAGGCCCAAACCATGATGCTGCCACCACCATGTT
>NC_053130.1:959919-971033 GCF_010015445.1 Perca fluviatilis
CACCTTTTTTTCGAAATACTATACTATGACTTTTATCACTTTTTTCGACATATTATACTATGACTTTTTATCACTTTTTTCGACATACTATACTATGACTTTTTATCATCTTTTTTCCACATACTATACTATGACTTTTATCACTTTTTTTCCACATACTATACTATGACTTTTTTTTATACTTTATACTATGACTTTTATCACTTTTTTCACATACTATACTATGATCTTAACATTTTTTTTCCACACACTATACTAGACTTTTAATCACTTTTTTAGACATACTATACTATGACTTTTTAATCACTTTTTAGACATACTATACTATGACTTTTTTATCACTTTTTCCGACATATTATACTATGACTTTTTAATCACTTTTTCGACATACCATACTATGACTTTTTTATTACTTTTTCCGTACACTATAATGACTTTTAATCACTTTTTAGACATACCTATACTATGACTTTTTATCACCTTTTTCCTGACATACACTATACTATGACTTTTTAATGACTTTTTAGACATACTATACTATGACTTTTTAATCACTTTTTAGACATACTATACTATGACTTTTTAATGACTTTTTTCACATACTACTATGACTTTTAATGACTTTTTCGACATACTATACTATGACTTTTTATCACTTTTTCAAGATATTATACTATGACTTTTTTTCTCAGATATTATACTATGACTTTTTATTACTTTTTTCAACATACTGTACTATAAATTTTTATGACTTTTTAGACATATACTATGACTTTTTATCACTTTTTTCGAAATACTATACTATGACTTTTATCACTTTTTTCGACATATTATACTATGACTTTTATCACTTTTTTCCACATATTATACTATGACTTTTATCACTTTTTTCCACATACTATACTATGACTTTTATCACTTTTTTCCACATACTATACTATGACTTTTATCACTTTTTTCGACATATTATACTATGACTTTTATCACTTTTTTCCACATACTATGACTTTTATCACTTTTTTTTCACATACTATATACTATGACTTTTTAATCACTTTTAGACATACCATACTATGACTTTTTAATCACTTTTTTCGACATACTATACTTAATGATCTTTTCAAAAGACCTAGAAAAACTATGACTTTTTTTTTCGACATTATACTATGACTTTTTATTACTTTTCCAACATAACTGTACTATAAATTTTATGACTTTTTAGACTATATACTATGACTTTTTATCACCTTTTTTTCGAAATACTATACTATGACTTTTATCACTTTTTTCCACATACTATACTATGACTTTTTACACCTTTTTCTCGACATATACTATGACTTTTATCACTTTTTTCGACATATTACAGCATACTTTATCACTTTTTTCCACATACTATACTATGACTTTTATCACTTTTTTTTCCACATACTATACTATGACTTTTATCACTTTTTTTTTCCTACATACTCATACTATGACTTTTTAATCACTTTTTTTAGACATA
This sequence comes from Perca fluviatilis, assembly GCF_010015445.1. Taxonomy (NCBI): domain Eukaryota; kingdom Metazoa; phylum Chordata; class Actinopteri; order Perciformes; family Percidae; genus Perca; species Perca fluviatilis. The sequence continues at coordinate 961,427 of NC_053130.1, forward strand.
CTATACTATGACTTTTTAATCACTTTTTAGACATACTATACTATGACTTTTTATCACTTTTTCCGACATACTATACTATGACTTTTTAATGACTTTTAGACATAACTATACTATGACTTTTTAACTTTTTAGACATACTATACTATGACTTTTTATCACTTTTTCGACATACTATACTTATGACTTTTTATCACTTTTTCCGACATACTATATACTATGACTTTTTATCACTTTTTTCGACATACTATACTATGACTTTTTATCACTTTTTTCCGGCATACTATACTATGACTTTTTAATGACTTTTACATATACCTATACTATGACTTTTTAATCCTTTTTAGACATACTCATACTATGACTTTTTATCACTTTTTCCGACATACTATACTATGACTTTTTACTCTCACTTTTTCCGACATACTATAATTATGACTTTTTAATGACTTTTTAGACATACTATACTATGACTTTTTAATCACTTTTTCCGACATACTATACTATGACTTTTATCACTTTTCCTCGACTATACTACTATGACTTTTTAATCACTTTTTAGACATACTATACTATGACTTTTAATCACTCCTTTTTAGACATACTATACTATGACTTTTTAATCACTTTTTCCGACATACTATACTATGACTTTTTATCACTTTTTCCGACATACTATACTATGACTTTTTAATCACTTTTTAGACATACTATACTATGACTTTTTAATCACTTTTTAGACATACTATACTATGACTTTTTAATCACTTTTTAGACATACTATACTATGACTTTTTAATCACTTTTTTCGACATACTATACTATGATTTTTTTTAATCACTTTTTAGACATACTATACTATGACTTTTTAATGACTTTTGCTAATATACTATAACTTCTTTAATGACTTTTGGACATACCTACTATGACTTTTTAAATTTTTTAGACATACTATACTATGACTTTTTAATCACTTTTTTCCGACATACTATACTATGGAACCTTTTATCACTTTTTCCGACATACTATACTATGACTTTTTAATCACTTTTTAGACATACTATACTATGACTTTTTACACTTTTTTGCACATACCATACTATGACTTTTTTAATCACTTTTTAGACATACTATACTATGACTTTTTAATCACTTTTTCCGACATACTATACTATGACTTTTTAATCACTTTTTAGACATACTATACTATGACTTTTTAATCACTTTTTTCGACATACTATACTATGACTTTTTAATGACTTTTTAGACATACTATACTATGACTTTTATCACTTTTTTCGACATACTATACTATGACTTTTTATCACTTTTTTCCACATACTATACTATGACTTTTATCACTTTTTTCCACATACTATACTATGACTTTTATCACTTTTTTCCACATACTATACTATGACTTTTTAATCACTTTTTAGACATACTATACTATGACTTTTTAATCACTTTTTAGACATACTATACTATGACTTTTTATCACTTTTTCCGACATACTATACTATGACTTTTTAATCACTTTTTAGACATACTAGCTATACTATGACTTTTAAACTTTTTTCCGACATACTATACTATGACTTTTTAATGACTTTTTAGACATACTATACTATGACTTTTTAATCACTTTTTAGACATACTATACTATGACTTTTTAATGACTTTTTCGACATACTATACTATGACTTTTTAATGACTTTTTCGACATACTATACTATGACTTTTTATCACTTTTTCAAGATATTATACTATGACTTTTTTCGACATATTATACTATGACTTTTTATTACTTTTTCAACATACTGTACTATAAATTTTTATGACTTTTTAGACATATACTATGACTTTTTATCACTTTTTTCGAAATACTATACTATGACTTTTATCACTTTTTTCGACATATTATACTATGACTTTTATCACTTTTTTCCACATATTATACTATGACTTTTATCACTTTTTTCCACATACTATACTATGACTTTTATCACTTTTTTCCACATACTATACTATGACTTTTATCACTTTTTTCGACATATTATACTATGACTTTTATCACTTTTTTCCACATACTATGACTTTTATCACTTTTTTCGACATACTATACTATGACTTTTTAATCACTTTTTAGACATACTATACTATGACTTTTTAATCACTTTTTTCGACATACTATACTATGACTTTTTCAAAAGACTCCAGAACTTATACTATGACTTTTTTCGACATATTATACTATGACTTTTTATTACTTTTTCAACATACTGTACTATAAATTTTTATGACTTTTTAGACATATACTATGACTTTTTATCACTTTTTTCGAAATACTATACTATGACTTTTATCACTTTTTTCCACATACTATACTATGACTTTTATCACTTTTTTCCACATATTATACTATGACTTTTATCACTTTTTTCGACATATTATACTATGACTTTTATCACTTTTTTCGACATATTATACTATGACTTTTATCACTTTTTTCCACATACTAATACTATGACTTTTATCACTTTTTTTTCCACATACTCATACTATGACTTTTATCACTTTTTTCCACATACTATACTATGACTTTTATTAATCACTTTTTGGACATACTATACTATGACTTTTATAACACTCACTTTTCCACATACTATATTATGACTTTTTATCACTTTTCTCGACATACTATACTATGACTTTTTATCACTTTTTTTTCACATACTATACTATGACTTTTTATCACTTTTTCCGACATACTATACTATGACTTTTTAATGACTTTTTAGACATACTATACTATGACTTTTTAATCACTTTTTAGACATACTATACTATGACTTTTTATCACTTTTTCCGACATACTATACTATGACTTTTTATCACTTTTTCCGACATACTATACTATGACTTTTTAATGACTTTTTAGACATACTATACTATGACTTTTTAATCACTTTTTCCGACATACTATACTATGACTTTTTATCACTTTTTCCGACATACTATACTATGACTTTTTAATCACTTTTTAGACATACTATACTATGACTTTTTAATCACTTTTTAGACATACTATACTATGACTTTTTAATCACTTTTTAGACATACTATACTATGACTTTTTAATCACTTTTTCCGACATACTATACTATGACTTTTTAATCACTTTTTAGACATACTATACTATGACTTTTTAATCACTTTTTAGACATACTATACTATGACTTTTTAATCACTTTTTAGACATACTATACTATGACTTTTTAATCACTTTTTCCGACATACTATACTATGACTTTTTAATCACTTTTTAGACATACTATACTATGACTTTTTAATCACTTTTTAGACATACTATACTATGACTTTTTAATCACTTTTTAGACATACTATACTATGACTTTTTAATGACTTTTTAGACATACTATACTATGACTTTTTAATCACTTTTTCCGACATACTATACTATGACTTTTTATCACTTTTTCCGACATACTATACTATGACTTTTAATCACTTTTTGGACATACTATACTATGACTTTTAACACTTTTTAGACATACTATACTGACTTTTAATCACTTTTAGACATACTATACTATGATCTTTTAATCACTTTTCTCGACATACTATACTATGACTTTTTAATCACTTTTTAGACATACTATACTATGACTTTTTAATATATTTTTTTTCCGCACATACATATAACTTTTTAATGACTTTTTCGACATACTATACTATGACTTTTTAATGACTTTTTCGACATACTATACTATGACTTTTTATCACTTTTTCAAGATATTATACTATGACTTTTTTCGACATATTATACTATGACTTTTTATTACTTTTTCAACATACTGTACTATAAATTTTTATGACTTTTTAGACATATACTATGACTTTTTATCACTTTTTTCGAAATACTATACTATGACTTTTATCACTTTTTTCCACATACTATACTATGACTTTTATCACTTTTTTCGACATATTATACTATGACTTTTATCACTTTTTTCGACATATTATACTATGACTTTTATCACTTTTTTCGACATATTATACTATGACTTTTATCACTTTTTTCCACATACTATACTATGACTTTTATCACTTTTTTCCACATACTATACTATGACTTTTATCACTTTTTTCCACATACTATACTATGACTTTTTATCACTTTTTAGACATACTATACTATGACTTTTAATCACTTTTTAGACATACTATACTATGACTTTTTATCACTTTTTCCGACATACTATACTATGACTTTTTATCACTTTTTCCGACATACTATACTATGACTTTTTAATGACTTTTTAGACATACTATACTATGACTTTTTAATCACTTTTTAGACATACTATACTATGACTTTTTATCACTTTTTCCGACATACTATACTATGACTTTTTATCACTTTTTCCGACATACTATACTATGACTTTTTATCACTTTTTCCGACATACTATACTATGACTTTTTATCACTTTTTCCGACATACTATACTATGACTTTTTAATGACTTTTTAGACATACTATACTATGACTTTTAAACTTTTTCCGCACATACTATAATACTTTTATCACTTTTTCCTACATATTATACTATGACTTTTTAATCACTTTTTAGACATACTATACTATGACTTTTTAACACTTTTTAGACATACTATACTACATGTTTTTAAATCACTTTTAGACATACTATACTATGACTTTTTAATCACTTTTTCCGACATACTATACTATGACTTTTAATCACTTTTTAGACATACTATACTATGACTTTTTAATCACTTTTTACACATACTATACTATGACTTTTTAATGACTTTTTTGGACATACTATACTATGACTTTTATTGACTTTTTCGACATACTATACTATGACTTTTTATCACTTTTTCAAGATATTATACTATGACTTTTTTTCGACATATTATAATTATGACTTTTAATACATTTTCAACATACTGTACTATAAATTTCTATGACTTTTTAGACATATACTATGACTTTTTATCACTTTTTTTCGAAATACTATACTATGACTTTTATCACTTTTTTTGACATATTATACTATGACTTTTATCACTTTTTTCCACATACTATACTATGACTTTTATCACTTTTTTCGACATATTATACTATGACTTTTATCACTTTTTTCCACATACTATGACTTTTATCACTTTTTTCCACATACTATACTATGACTTTTTAATCACTTTTTTCGACATACTATACTATGACTTTTTCAAAAGACTCCAGAACTTGTGTGTAATATGAGATGAAGATGAAGTTGTTGTGAACACTGATGAGGATCTTCCTCGCCGTTGTCTCTGCCACCCAAAGAAAGAAATCCACAGCGACATAAAACAAGAAATCTTTAATTTATAGTTCAAGTCGTCAACAGGCCTTCACGCTGAGAAGACGTTTTAAAAAACAAGCCGCAAGTCAGACATGATCACATGGACCCAAAAGAGCAAAAAAACAAAGACAAAAAAAAATTCAAATTATGCAGATTGTTAAGAATGAAGATGAAGAAATATTTAAAAAGATAAAACTCTAAAGTCTCTGTTCGGTTTCCTCGAGGTCGTCGTCGTCGTCGTCGATGTGAGAGAAACGGAAACGCCGAAATAAAATCAGGAATGTGTTTTCAGTTCATGCGAGAATATTTAGTCCCATCAGAAAACAACCCTAATGTGTGTGTGTGTGTGTGTGTGTGTGTATATGTCCGTGTATGTCTGTGCATGTGTGTCTGTTTGTGTGTGTGTGTGTGTCTCTGTCTATGTGTCTGTGTGTATATGTCAGTGTATGTATATGTGTGTATGTGTGTATCTGTGTGTGTGTGTGTGTGTGTCAGTGTGTCTGTGTGTATATGTCAGTGTATGTATCTGTGTGTATGTGTGTCTCTGTGTGTATGTCTGTGTGTTTGTGTCAGTGTATGTATGTGTGTATCTGTGTGTGTGTGTGTGTGTGTGTGTGTGTCTCTATGTCTGTGTGTGTGTATGTCTATGTCTGTGTGTGTCTGTGTGTGTGTATGTGTCTGTGTGTGTGTCTCTATGTCTGTGTGTGTGTCTTTCTATGTCTGTGTGTGTCTGTGTGTCTGTGTGTGTTTGTATATATGTGAGTATGTGTGTGTGTGTGTGTGTGTGTGTGTGTGTGTGTGTGTGTGTGTGTGTGTGTGTGTGTGTGTGTGTGTGTGTATTCAGGCTGAATCGTCCGTCTGTTGGTGAGCGGTGCCGAGGAAATCACTGCAACAACAAAAACACAGAGAGAGAAAAGTTACGTCTCTTTCACATCATCGTGGACGTCTCGAACTTTCCCCGAAACAGCTGAACGTGAGAACTGTTGGACACAACGTCTTTACCCCGCCAGCTTAAAGTCTCAACTAACGTAAAAGTTACCTAAACTTAAGTTAACGTTAACTAAACTTAAGTTATCTTAACTTAAGTTATCTTAACTTAAGTTACCTAAACTTAAGTCATCTTAACTTAAGTTATCTTAACTTAAGTTATCTTAACTTTAGTTATCTTAACTTTAGTTACCTAAACTTAAGTTATCTTAACTTTAGTTATCTTAACTTTAGTTATCTAAACTTTAGTTACCTAAACTTAAGTTATCTTAACTTAAGTTACCTAAACTTAAGTTATCTTAACTTTAGTTATCTTAACTTTAGTTATCTAAACTTTAGTAACCTAAACTTAAGTTATCTTAACTTTAGTTATCTAAACTTTAGTAACCTAAACTTTAGTTATCTTAACTTTAGTTATCTTAACTTAAGTTAACGTTAACTAAACTTAAGTTATTTAAACTAAAGTTATCTAAACTAACTCCTCTACGATATTGGGGAGGGTCTACGATGTCGGGGACAGTCTACGATGTCGGGGACGGTCTACGATGTCGGGGACAGTCTACGATGTTTGGGACTGTCTACGATGTCGGGGACAGTCTACGATGTCGGGGGACAGTCTACGATGTCGGGGACGGTCTACGATGTCGGGGACAGTCTACGATGTAGACTGAGGATGTTGTAATGTTCTGCTGGTACCAGTCCCAGAGGATGTTCTAATGTTCTGCTGGTACCAGAGGATGTTGTAATGTTCTGCTGGTACCAGTACCTGAGGATGTTGTAATGTTCTGCTGGTACCAGTACCTGAGGATGTTGTAATGTTCTACTGGTACCAGTACCAGAGGATGTTGTAATGTTCTGCTGGTACCAGTACCTGAGGATGTTGGGCAGCTCCGGGCTCCTGTAGATGAACTTGTGTTTGTAGGCCAGAGACGACGGGAAGGGAACAAACTGGACTTTGTGGCCGCTGAGGCTCTTGGACTGGGACGCCATGTGGTACAGCTGCAGGAGGGAGACAGGACATCGTTCATCTAAACCAGTAATAGTTCATCTAAACCAGTAATAGTTCATCTAAACCAGTAATAGTTCATCTAAACCAGTGATAGTTCATCTAAACCAGTAATAGTTCATCTAAACCAGTAATAGTTCATCTAAACCAGTGATAGTTCATCTAAACCAGTAATAGTTCATCTAAACCAGTGATAGTTCATCTAAACCAGTAATAGTTCATCTAAACCAGTGATAGTTCATCTAAACCAGTAATAGTTCATCTAAACCAGTGATAGTTCATCTAAACCAGTGATAGTTCATCTAAACCAGTAATAGTTCATCTAAACCAGTGATAGTTCATCTAAACCAGTAATAGTTCATCTAAACCAGTGATAGTTCATCTAAACCAGTGATAGTTCATCTAAACCAGTAATAGTTCATCTAAACCAGCGATCGTTCATCTAAACCAGTGATAGTTCATCTAAACCAGCGATCGTTCATCTTAACCAGTGATAGTTCATCTAAACCAGTAATAGTTCATCTAAACCAGTGATAGTTCATCTAAACCAGTAATAGTTCATCTAAACCAGCGATCGTTCATCTAAACCAGTAATAGTTCATCTAAACCAGTAATAGTTCATCTAAACCAGTGATAGTTCATCTAAACCAGTGATAGTTCATCTAAACCAGTAATAGTTCATCTAAACCAGCGATCGTTCATCTAAACCAGTGATAGTTCATCTAAACCAGCGATCGTTCATCTTAACCAGTGATAGTTCATCTAAACCAGTAATAGTTCATCTAAACCAGTGATAGTTCATCTAAACCAGTAATAGTTCATCTAAACCAGCGATCGTTCATCTAAACCAGTAATAGTTCATCTAAACCAGTAATAGTTCATCTAAACCAGTAATAGTTCATCTAAACCAGTGATAGTTCATCTAAACCAGTGATAGTTCATCTAAACCAGTAATAGTTCATCTAAACCAGTAATAGTTCATCTAAACCAGTAATAGTTCATCTAAACCAGTGATAGTTCATCTAAACCAGTGATTTTCAACCATTGTGCCGTGAGAAATTATCCGATTTTACTTAATTCAGCATTCATACGCATTTTAACCAGTACTTTTCCAGGACTTTTTCAGGATTTTTTCAGGATTTTTTTCAGGATTTTTCCATGACTTTTTGGCAAATTTCCATGACTGTGTGTTCCTGAAAATGTCAGTCGACATTCTCCAATAAGAACACTAATCAGTGTTAAAGTTTCCCCTCAGAGGTTTAACTATAAATGAATGATAATGTCTGTGGGTCATGGATTCTTAATATCTCTCCCTGAATACAACGCTGAGGTTAAGACCAGGTGAAAATACAATACAATACAATACATGACATATTGTTATGTTGTGTTAAAAACAATTCCATGACTTTTCCAAAACTTTCTGGGTCTTTTTATGTTTCCAAAACCTTTCCGGGGGGGGGGTGCAACACCGACAGCGCCGCCGCTAGTTAGCTTAGCGTAGTGAATGGAATCCTATGTTGCCGGTTAGCATGTTGTGAGTAAAAGTGAGCCAACAAAAGACAAAAAACAACTTTAATTACTTGCACTGAGACAAAATGCATTGGCCCACCTATCACAGCCAGTGCATATGATAAGACTCCATTTCACCTTATCTACAGCCAGGGTAGACAGTGATAAGACCCTATTTCACCTATCTACAGCTAGGAGAGAGTGATAGACCTATTTCACCTATCTACAGCTAGGAGTGAGCAGTGATAAACCCTATTTCACCTATCTACAGCTAGGGTGAGCAGTGATAAGCCCTTCACCTATCTACAGCTAGAGGAGACAGTGATAAGACCTATTTCACCTATCTACAGCTAGAGGAGACAGTGATAAGACCTATTTTCACCTATCTACAGCTAGAGGAGACAGTGATAAGCCCTATTTCACACCTATCTACAGCTAGAGGAGACCGTGATAAGACCTATTTCACCTATCTACAGCTAGAGACCATGATAGAACCTATTTTACTATCTACAGCTAGAGGAGACCATGATAGAGATATATTTACCTATCTACAGCTAGAGCCATGATAAGACCTATTTGCCTATCTACAGCTAGAGGAGACCATGATAGAGACCTATTTTACCTATCTACAGCTAGGAGACCGTGATAAGACCTATTTCTGCCAAACGGTGGCGTGTCCTTTAAGGTTAAACTGTCGGTTACCTTTT
>NC_053130.1:971052-981052 GCF_010015445.1 Perca fluviatilis
CTCTCCATTCCATCCATCCTTTCCTCCATCCATCCATCCTCTCTCTCTCTCTCTCTCTCTCTCTCTCTCTCTCTCCTCCTCTCTCTTCTTTCTGTAATATTAATAAGAATGTGTGTGTGTGTGTAAGTGTGTGTGTGTGTGTGTGTGTGTGTGTGTGGTGGTTGGGAGTGTTGGTGTGGGTTCAGGAGTTTTGGGAGGTGGGTCAGGCAGAAGCTAGAAGTGAGGTGAGGTGGTGGGTCGTGCGTGGCGGTTGGGCAGTGGGACGTGGGTGTGTGGCTGGGTGCGATGGGAGAGATTAGGGACAGGGGACAGGACAGGACAGGAGGGGGTGGGGAGGGACAGGGGTTTCAGGAGGGGACAGGGGACGGGAGGGGGACAGGGGGGGAGGGGGACAGGGGATGGAGGACGGGAGACGGGGACGGGGGACAGGGGAGGATGGGGAGGGAGGACAGGACGGGGGGACAGGGGGGAGGGGACAGGACAGGGAGGGGACAGGGGGAGGACAGGGAGGGAGGGAGGGGAGGACAGAGGAGGGGGACAGAGGGGGACAGAGGGTTTGGGAGGACAGGGGACAGGGGACAGGAGAGGGAGGTCCTGGTGTGGATCACGTCGATCTTGGGACAGGCGGTTCAGGTTCCTGGTGAAGCCAGACCGCGGCAGACCGCCAGCCAAACAAACCTTCGGGTGGTTGTCGGTCTTTTCGCCCTACAGAGTTCTGGGAGTCGGATCAGAAGATCTGGGGATTATTTATTTGTGGCTATTACAGCTTCAGTCAGGAAACAAAGAGAGGGAGACAGAGAGAGAGAGGGGAAGAGAGAGAGGGAGGGAGGGAGGAGAGGGAGGAGGAGAGAGAGAGAGAAGAGAGGGAGGAGAGGGAGAGAGAGAGGGAGGGAGGAGGGAGGGAGAGAGGGAGGAGAGAGAGAGAGAGAGAGAGAGAGAGAGAGAGAGAGAGGAAGAGGGAGGGAGAGAGAGAGAGAGAGAGAGAGAGAGAGAGAGAGAGGGAAAGAGAGAGAGAAAGAGAGCCCGGGTTACATCAGCAGGTTTTCCAGGAGTTGGTGTAGCGATGCTAGCTCACCTTCCTGGCCAGACTCAAGCCATTCCTGTTTCCACCACACACACACACACACACACACACACACACACACACACACACACACACACACACACACACACACACACACAAATACACATATACACACACAAACCTACTATACACACACACACACACAATTCTCACACACACACACACACACACACACACACAACACCTAGATACACAAATACACACACACAAACCTCACACACACACACACAAAAAAACCTACACACACACACACACACACACACATCTAGCATAGATCTCAACACACACACACACACACACACACACACTCGTCCCACACACACACCCGCACACACACAAAACTGCACACACACACACCTACACACACACACACACACACACACACACACACACAACACACTAACCCAGACACACACACACACCACACAACACACACACACACACACACACACAGACCTAACAACACACACACACACACACCTGATCACACATACACACACATGGCCCACACACCCCACACACACACACACACACACACACACACAGGTCCCTGGTTTGCTTGCCACCCCAATCCGCTGCTCTGCTGAGGGATTCGGGTCAGAAAGAGAGAAGAAGAAGAAGGGGGGGGGGAGTGAAGGGTCTGGAGGGTTCAGGGTCAGGGTCAAAGGTCGGAGCTTTCAGCTTCGGGAAAGTGTCCCCCCGAGACGGAGAAACTGGGACTCACTCAGAAAATAGAAAGTCATGGCCGAACATTTATAAATAAATGCAAGAAATTCAACGGTTAGTTTACTTCAGATCCTTTAGAGCTGCGAAGGTTGTTGGTTTTAAGAAAGAAAAAGCTCTTTAATAAATAAAAAGACATCTGTTGCATCAAAAAAAAAAGCATCTGAAGCATGTTTAAAACATCAGCTGTTGAGTTGAGTCCTCGAGGAGCTCGTCACAGCTTCAGGAGAGCATCTGAAGCTTCGACCAAGTGTTGATTAACAGCTTTAAAAAGTCTCTCTAGACCAGGGGCCCCCAAGGGCCCCATGAGGAGCCCTCAGGCCTGTTCTAAAAATGGAAATTGATTATAGATATTATCTATTTCCCACCTTGTTAAGTCATTGTTGATAATTATTGTGAGAAATCATCAACATGATCAGTGTCTTCACATAGATGAGTGTCATTAATCATTAATATTCATATATAACTATCATTAATCATTAATAATCATATATAACTATCATTAATCATTAATAATCATATATAACTATCATTAATCATTAATAATCATATATAACTATCATTAATCATTAATAATCATATATAACTAAAGGCAAACTGAGCACATTTGTTATTTCAGCAGAGTGTATCAGACTGGTAGCCCTTCGTATGACTCCAGGAAGTAGCTCTCAGTTTAGGAAAGGTTGGTGAGCCCTGGTCTGAAGCTTCAACCAATTGTTGATTAACAGCTTTAAAAAGCGCCAGAAAACGACAAGAAAAAGCCTCCGATAAGCACCGAAAACACATGAGAACGACAAAGAAAGGGTCCAACGCTGAAAAGTCATCCCAGCTTCAGAGAGGCATATAAGCTGTCGAGTAAGTGTACACGGAAGGGCCAGAAAATGACAAAATATGGGTTATAACTGTAAAATCTCAGGAAGGATGAAGAGGAGGTCCAAACGAAGATATAAAATACTCAAAAAGTTTATTCAAAACGGCAATATCCAAACTCTAAACAGTGATCGTAATACTCAAACTCTGACCGACAAGTGAGGAGGGAGAAACACCACAGCTGGTGATGAGAACAGACCAGGTGAAGATGATGAACTAACCAGACACAGGTGAAGACACCGAGCTAATGAACTAAACAGCTGAAGACAGAGGTGATGATGAAAACAAACTGAAAGTCTATGAAAACCTGACAATAATACAGTCAAATATATATATATTTTTTTACACTTTTCGTCATTTAAATCACTTTTTTTGTCACTTTTTCTGACGTTTTCTTTGACATTTTTGTCACTTAAAAGACAACAAAATTTCTGTCCTTTTTTCTGCATTTTATTCCCTTTTTTGTTTACTAAATTTTTTCACTTTTGTTTTTTACATTTTCTGCACTTTTAAAAAAGCATTTTTGTCCCATTTTCCGGATTTTTTTCCGGCAGTTTAGTCACTTTTTTCAATGTTTTTGTCGCATTTTTCAAATTTTTTTGGGCATTTCCTTCAGATTTCTTGCTCCCCTTTTTTCCGGCATTGTAGTGAGACTTTTTAGCCACTTATTATTTTGGTCTACTTCCACTGTGGCTCCTTTATTAATTTCATTACTAGAGATCACACACAGAACCGTAGAGAACAGTCACTAAAATGCCGGAAAAAAAGGGGAGCAACAAATCTGAAGGAAATGCCGAAAATACGCATAAAAAGAAAGCTGAAAAAACGAAAAAAACTTTGAAAAAAAGTTTTAAAAAAAGGGAAATAAAATGCAGAAAAAAGGACAGAGATGTTGAAGAAAGTGACCTAAATGTTTTTTAACTAAATGACCTCATCACAGCTTCTTTCTGTGTGTCTGTGTGTGTGTGTGTGTGTGTGTCTGTGTGTGTGTGTGTGTGTGTCTGTGTGTGTGTCTGTGTGTGTGTGTCTGTATGTGTGTGTGTCTGTGTGTGTGTGTCTGTGTGTGTGTGTGTGTTGTGTGTGTCTGTGTGTGTGTGTGTGTGTGTGTGTGTGTGTGTGTCTGTGTGTGTGTGTGTGTCTGTGTGTGTTCTGTGTGTGGCCGTGTGTGTGTGTGTGTGTGTGTGTGTGTGTGTGTGTGTGTGTGTGTGTGTGTGTGTGTGTGTGTGTGTGTCTCTGTGTCTGTGTGTGTGTCTGTGTGTGTGTGTGTCTGTGTGTGTGTGTGTGTGTGTGTGTGTGTGTGTGTGTGTGTGTGTCTGTTTTGTGTGTGTGTGTGTGTGTGTGTCTGTCTGTGTGTCTGTGTGTGTGTGTTGTGTGTGTGTTGTGTGTGTCTGTGTGTGTGTGTGTGTGTGTGTTCTGTGTGTGTGTGTGTGTGTGTGTCGTGTGTGGTGGGATGTGTTGTGTGTGTGTGTATATGTGTGTTTTGTGTTTTTGTGTGTTGTATTTTTTTTGTTTTTTGTATTATATATATTATTGATTATATATATGTATTGTATATTATTGTGTTTGTATATGTATGTGGTATGTTTTTTGTTTTTTTTTTTGTGTATTGTATTTGTGTGTATGTATGTGTGTATGTGTGTTTTTTGTGTGTTTTTGTTGTTGTTTATGGTGTGTGTGTATGTGCGTATGTGTTTTTATGTGTATGTTTATTGTATGTATTGTGTGTTATGTGTATTTTTGTTTATTTGTTTTTGTGTATGTGTGTTTTATACGTTACTTTTTATATGTTTTGTATGTATTTTATTAGTATACTTATGTATTATGTTATATGTTATTTAAGTGTATTATATTAACTCATCCAGCTCCGGTTGTGTACAAGGGGTGTGAAGGAACCCAGGCGTGGAGGGACCTGGGTTAGAGCTTCACAGAGTCCTAGGGCTATAGTTCTAGAGATCTTTGGGTGTGCTTTTAGTTGGCGTGGTTTTAAATTAGCATAAGAGTAGCTTTGTGGCCTGGAGACATGTGTGTGGCCAGTGACAGACACACCGATCTAGGTACTCTGTTAATGTTTTTAATCATTAGCCATTAAGCTTTGACGAGACTGTAGCTTTCTCTGCTTGTTTGTGCTGGTCTCTAGAGTTACTGGATGTAAAATGAGGCTGGGGGGCAAGGGGGTCTGGGGACAAGGGGTCTAGGGGGGCAAAGGGGTCTGGGGGCAAGGGGGTCAGGGGTCTGGGGGGGACAGGGGGTCAAGGGTCAGGGGGCCATCAGACAGCTTAATTTAAACACTGTATGCAAATACACTGTAAAAAAAAACAACTTTTCCCTTTCTGTCTTAAAAACACAAAAATATCACAAAATTAATTGAATTTCTTTCATGTTTCAGTTTCATTTATTTTTTATTAATTTTGTAATTTTTCAAAACTTTACAAGAAACTTATTTTCGCCGCCGCTGCCGAAATATTACCGTTAATTTAGAATGTTTTTACAGTGTCTGTGTGTGTGTGTGTTTGTGTGTGTGTGTATCTATTGTGTTGTCTTGTGTGTGTGTGTGTGTGTGTGTGTGTGTCTGTGTGTGTGTGTATGTGTGGTGTGTCTATGTGTGTGTGTTGTGTGTGTTTTTTGTGTGTGTTATTGTATTATTGTCTAATGTGTTATGTGTGTGTGTGTGTGTGTGTGTGTTGTATGTGTGTGTATGTGTTATGTGTTTGTGTGTGTGTAGTGTATGTATGTATGTGTGTGTTTGTGTATATGTATATGTGTATGTATATTGTGTATCTATGTGTGTGTCTGTGTGTGTGTCTATGTATATTGTATATTGTGTTTGTTATTGTGTGCAGTTTGTGTGTGTGTGTGTGTGTGATGGGTGTGTGTATTAGTATGGTATATTGTGTGTGTGTGTGTGTGTGTGTGGTATGTGTGTGTGTGTGTATTGTTATATGTGTTATATGTGGGTGTGGGCTGTGTGTTGTATTGTTTTTATATTGTGCTAGTGATGTGTGGGGGGTGCGGTTGTGTGGGTGTATGTGTTTGTGTGCTCTATGTGGTGTGTGTGTGTCTGTGTGTGTGTGTCTCTATTGTGTGTGTGATGGTGTTGTGTCTCTTGTGTGTGTGTCTCTGTGTGTGTGTCGTGTGCGTTTGTTTGTGTGTGTGTGTGTGTGTGTGTATCTCTATGTGTGTTGTGCGTGTGTGTGTCTTGTGTGTGTGTGGTGTGCTCTATTTGTGTGTGTTTGTGTGTGTGTGTGTGTTCTTATGCTATGTGTGTCTATCTCTGTGTGTATGTGTCTCTTGTGTGTATGTCTGTGTGTGTGTGTCTCTATTGTGTGTGTGTGTGTGTGTCTCTATGTGTGTGTGTGTGTGTCTCTATGTGTGTGTGTGTGTGTGTGTGTGTGCTTATGTATCTCTATGTGTGTGTGCGTTGTGTGTGTCTATGTGTGTGTGTGTGTGTGTGTGTGTGTCTTGTGTGTGTGTGTGTGTGTGTGTGTGTGTGTACCGCCGTGTGTACCTCTATGTGTGTGTGTTTGTGTGTGTGTCTCTATGTGTGTCTCTTTGTGTGTGTGTGTATGTGTGTGTGTGTGTGTCTGTGTGTGTGTGTGTGTGTGTGTGTGTGTCTATGTGTGTGTCTATGTGTGTGTGTGTGTGTGTGTGTGTGTGTGTGTGTGTGTGTGTGTGTGTCTCAGACTTCCAGACAGTCTCTAATTTAAACTGTAATCCCATCCTCACAGTTAGTTGTTTACATCAGTAGTTAGGTTAATCTATTTGCATAAATGTGCATTTATGAATAATTAGTGGGCCAAAGATTTATATTGGGGCTGTAGGTGGCGACTAAGTGGTAGTTGGGGGTCCAAGGGGGGCGTGTCCAAGACTATTGTTACCGTTGTACAGCAGTAACAATAAAACAAAGCCAATAGAAAGAACACAGAAGAAGAGCCGTCTGTTGGCTGATTTGCTGCTATCGCTTTCAGCCGGCCGAGAGGCAGCAGCTCGCTCCAATTAGTGAATTACTGCGCCTTTAATTAGACTCGTTAACAGCTGACAGCCAATCAGAATCAACAAGAGGAAACTTTAGAACTTTAAAGAATAAAATAGATAGATGGTAGAGATAGTTTAGAGAAAGATAGAGATAGTTAATATAGAGATAGATAGATAGTTAAGATAGAGATAGAGAAAAAGATAGAGATAGATAGATAGTTAAGAGATAGAGATAGTTAAAATATAGAGATAGTGTAAGAGAAGTAAGATAAGAGAAAAGATAGATAGATAGATAGAGAGATAGAGAGATAGAGAGATAGTAAGATATATAGAGAGATAGATGGATAGATATGTAACATTTATGGATCAGAGCCTCTTGATGAGAAGAGAGTGTGTGTGTCTCTCTCTGAGTGTGTGTTTGTGTGTGTCTGTGTGTGTGTGTATATGTGTGTGAGTGTGTGTGTGGGGTGTGTGTGTGTCTAAGCATGTGTGTGTGTGTGTGTGTTTAAGCATGTGTGTGTGTGTGAGTGTGTGTGTGTCTGTATATGTGTGTGTGTGTGTGTGTGTTTGTGTGTGTGTGTGTGTCTAAGCGTGTGTGTGTGAGTGTGTGTGTGTCTGTATATGTGCATATGTGTGTGTGTGTGAGTGTGTGTGTGTGTGTCTGTATATGTGTGTGAATGTGTGTGTGTCTGTATATGTGTATATGTGTGTGTGTGTGAGTGTGTGTGTGTGTGTCTGTATATGTGTATATGTGTGTGTGTGTGAGTGTGTGTGTGTGTCTGTATATGTGTATATGTGTGTGAATGTGTGTGTGTCTGTATATGTGTGTGAATGTGTGTGTGTCTGTATATGTGTATATGTGTGTGTGTGTGAGTGTGTGTGTGTGTGTCTGTATATGTGTATATGTGTGTGAATGTGTGTGTGTGTGTGTGTCTGTATATGTGTATATGTGTGTGTGTGTGAGTGTGTGTGTGTGTGTGAGCAACCTTCCGTTAGACTGTCCCTCTGGCTGTAATGAATGAATGAATGAATGAATGGATGGATTGATGGATGGATGGATGGATGGATAAAAGAGTGAAGGGACCGGCTGCTGAAACGTCTTTTATTCCCCGCAGAGCGCCGAGAGAAAGACGGCGCTCTCCGGGGAGACACGCCTCCTCTGTTCACCCAGAGACTCTCCACGCCGCCACATAATCAATGAGCCAATCAGCTGGCAGCCAATCACAGAGCAGAGGGAGGAACCTTTAATATAATCAATGAGCCAATCCACTGGCAGCCAATCACAGAGCAGAGGGAAGAACCTTTAATATTATCAATGAGCCAATCAGCTGGCAGCCAATCACAGAGCAGAGGGAAGAACCTTTAATATTATCAATGAGCCAATCAGCTGGCAGCCAATCACAGAGCAGAGGGAGGAACCTTTAGTCAGTGAAATATCAGAAAAAAAAACGTGGATGAAAGCGCAGAAAAAGCGACAAAAATGTCTGGAAATAAAGTGAAAAAATTCTTATTTTTTTTAGAAAACGTTAGAAAAAGTAGGATAAATAGACTGTACAACTGTTGAAAAAGAGTGAAAAATGTCAAAAAGATGTTTTTTTGATGCTTTTTTGGCGCTTTTTTTTAATGCTCGTGTTTTTTTAAGTTTTGTGTACTTTTTGTCACTTTTATCGACACATTTATAGACTTTGTTTCGAACTGTTTTTGTCGCATTTTCAACGTTTATTTCCGCTTCTTTTAAACCATTGAGTCAGGTCGTGTTGGTCACCTTCAGACCGACCTTAATGTTGCTCTGAGTGTTTGAGTATCTGTTCCCCTAACCGTGGGCTGCTGTGAAGGAACCGTCAACACGCAACGCTGCAAAAGAAAAAAAACGACAAAAACATCAAAGAAACGACAAAAAACATCAGAAAAACAACAAAACATCAAAAAAACGACAAAAACATCAAAAAAACGACAAAAAACATCAGAAAAACGACAAAAAACGACAAAAAACGACAAAAAAATGACAAAAAATGTCAAAAACATAGAAAAACGACAAAAACATAAAAGAATGACAGACAACATCAGATAAACGACAAAAACATAGAAAAAACGACAAAAACATAAAAAAACGACAAAAAACATCAGAAAAACGACAAAAACATCAAAAAAACGACAAAAAACATCAGAAAAACGACAAAAAATGACAAAAAAATGTCAGAAAAATGTCAAAAACATAGAAAAACGACAAAAACATAAAGAAACGACAAAGAACATCAGAAAAATGACAAAAAACTGAAAAAATGACAAAAAAAACATGAGAAAAACGACAAAAAACAACAAAAAAACAACAAAAAACGACAAAACATCAGAAAAACGACAAAAAACAACAAAAAAACAACAAAAAACGACAAAACATAAGAAAAACGACAAAAAACATAAAAAACCCCCGATAAAAAACATCAGAAAAAAGCGACTAAGTTGTCCCTTTAACCGTGTGCTGCTGCAGGACGGTTAGAGGAACTATTTAGTTGGATTTTTCTGATGTTTTTGTCGTTTTTTTTCAATGTTTTTTGATGCTTTTTTTTGGCGCTTCTTTCAAAGTTTTGTGTGCTTTTTGTCAACATTTTTGTCACTTTTATCGACACGTTTATAGACTTTTTTGTCGCAGTTTCAACTCTTTTATTGGCGCTTTTTATACACTTCTTCTAAACTTCTTCTGAGTCAGGTTTTTGAGTTTAGTTTTGTGAGCTTTTTGCCTCCGTATTTGTCACCTTCAGACCTTATTGTAGCTCTGATTGGTTGAGTATCTGGTCCTTTAATGGAATAATTTTGTTGCTTTTTTCCATAGATTTTTTATGCTTTTTTTAAAGTATTGTGTGCTTTTTGTCAACATTTTTTGTCATTTTTTTTCGACATGTTTATAGACTTTTTTCTGAACTGTTTTTGTTGCATTTTCAACTCTTTTTACTCTTCTTCTAAACCACTGAGTCAGGTTTTGGAGTTAAGTTTGTGAGCTTTTTGCCTCCGTACATGTCACCTTCAGACCTTATTGTAGCTCTGATTGATTGAGTATCTGGTCCTTTAACGGAATAATTTTGTTGCTTTTTTCTATTGTTTTTTGTCGCTTTTTTAATGCTTTTTTTGGGGCGCTTCTTTTAAAGTATTGTGTACTTTTTGTCAACATTTTTTGTCATTTTCTTTCGACATGTTTATAGACTTTTTTCTGAACTGTTTTTGTTGCATTTTCAACTCTTTTTACTCTTCTTCTAAACCACTGAGTCAGGTTTTTGAGTTTAGTTTTGTGACCTTTTTGCCTCCGTATTTGTCACCTTCGGACCTTATTGTAGCTCTGATTGGTTGAGTATCTGG
>NC_053130.1:991052-1071052 GCF_010015445.1 Perca fluviatilis
TAAACCTAAAATCATTCACACACTGAAATAAGCCACGATGTCTGAATGAGCTGTTAGTCGTGTCTCTTCTTCAGCTGATTTTATTATAATAATAAAATTATTAATCTGAACTCAATCTGTGTCTCTGTCTTCACAGGAATGCACAAGAAGTCTCTGGAAATTTCCAAAAAGTGTCCCAGCCCTCGGGAGTCGGACTCGACTCACTGCGACCCGTTCTGCGATGCTTCGGAGCGCCGCGGCGAGGCCTTGGAGCCGCCGTGCGAAGCCAGGGAGGAAGAAGAAGAAGAGGAAGAGGAAGAAGAGGCAATTGACCTATCCAGTTCCTCCAAACAGCAGCAGGAAGACGCCACCGTAAGACCCGCCTCCTCGCCGCGGAGGCAGAGCGCCGGCGAATCAGACGAACGCAGCTGAAGCTCGGACGCGTGAAAGATGTAGCTGACTGTCTGGCGATTGCTGGGGGGAACGCAGAGATCTGATTGGCTCTTCCTTTCAGGGATCACATGAACAGCCAATGGGTTGTTTGTTGCTATGCAAGTTATCACAAAACATATATTTAATCATTTAAATGCTACTCTGGTCCCGATACGTGGACGCAGGTTGGATTGGCATTGGGATTTTTTTATCTATTGTGATTCAAGAAGTTTTGAGATTCTATAGAATTGAGTTTTGGGATTTTCTTTTTCCCCCAAATAAAAGATGAGCAATGCACTTGTAGAGAGGGATCACATGAACAGCCAATGAGAGAACGTGACGCTCCATTGGCTGTTACTATGCACATAAATCTATTTTAATAAGCTACTCTGGGATACTTGGCGTGCTAAAATATAAGCTACACACTAGAGGGTGACACGGGAATCAATTGTCGCTCCCATCCCAAAAAAATACTCCAGTCACATCCCGATCATGTGACTGCCCCCCAAAAAATCCTGTCCTGCAAAATCCCGAGAGAAAGACTCACGAATCCTGTTTGGTTCCCCATGTTGTCTAAAGTTATTAGACTCTGTTGCCCCCCCCACATGTTTGGTTAATCGCAGTCAAATCACTGAGGTTGCCTCGAAAATTTAGGCTACACTATACATGCATTACCTGCAGACCTATAGGTAACATGCATTACCTGCAGACCTATAGGTAACATGCATTACCTGCAGACCTATAGGTAACATGCATTACCTGCAGACCTATAGGTAACATGCATTACCTGTAGGCCTATAGGTAACATGCATTACCTGCAGGCCTATAGGTAACATGTATTACCTGCAGACCTATAGGTAACATGCATTACCTGCAGACCTATAGGTAACATGTATTACCTGCAGACCTATAGGTAACATGTATTACCTGCAGACCTATAGGTAACATGCATTACCTGCAGACCTATAGGTAACATGCATTACCTGCAGACCTATAGGTAACATGCATTACCTGCAGACCTATAGGTAACATGTATTACCTGCAGACCTATAGGTAACATGTATTACCTGCAGGTCTAGGTAACATGCATTACCTGTAGGCCTATAGATAACATGCATTACCTGCAGACCTATAGGTAACATGCATTACCTGCAGACCTATAGGTAACATGTATTACCTGTAGGTCTAGGTAACATGCATTACCTGCAGACCTATAGGTAACATTACATTACCCAGAGCCTATAGGTAATATGCATTACCTGTAGGTCTAGGTAACATGCATTACCTGCAGGCCTATAGGTAACATGCATTACCTGTAGGCCTATAACATGCATTACCTGTAGGCCTATAACATGCATTACCTGCAGGCCTATAGGTAACATGCATTACCTGTAGGCCTATAACATGCATTACCTGTAGGCCTATAACATGCACTACCTGCAGGTCTAGGTAACATGCACTACCTGCAGGCCTATAGGTAACATGCATTACCTGCAGACCTATAGGTAACATGCATTACCTGCAGGTCTAGGTAACATGCATTACCTACAAACCTATAGGTAACATGCATTACCTGCAGACCTATAGGTAACATGCATTACCTGCAGACCTAGGTAACATGCATTACCTGTAGGTAAAGGTAACATACATTACCTGTAGGCCTAGGTAACATATATTACCTGCAGGCCTATAGGTAACATGCATTACCTATAGGTCTAGGTAACATGCATTACCTGTAGGCCTATAACATGCATTACCTGTAGGCCTATAACATGCATTACCTGTAGGTCTAGGTAACATACATTACCTGTAGGCCTAGGTAACATACATTACCTGTAGGCCTAGGTAACATACATTACCTGCAGGCCTATAGGTAACATGCATTACCTGTAGGTCTAGGTAACATGCATTACCTGTAGGCCTATAACATGCATTACCTGTAGGCCTATAACATGCATTACCTGTAGGCCTATAACATGCATTACCTGTAGGCCTATAACATGCATTACCTGTAGGCCTAGGTAACATACATTACCTGTAGGCCTAGGTAACATGCATTACCTGTAGGCCTATAACATGCATTACCTGTAGGCCTATAACATGCATTACCTGTAGGCCTAGGTAACATACATTACCTGTAGGTCTAGGTAACATGCATTACCTGTAGGTCTAGGTAACATGCATTACCTGTAGGTCTAGGTAACATGCATTACCTGTAGGCCTAGGTAACATACATTACCTGTAGGCCTAGGTAACATGCATTACCTGTAGGCCTAGGTAACATACATTACCTGTAGGTCTAGGTAACATGCATTACCTGCAGGCCTAGAATCCATTTTGCCGACTCTCGGTGTAGTCGCTGACGCCGATTGATTGGCTTGTGAACAGGGCAGCTGCTTTGTCTTGCTCTGATAGGCTACTCTGCGGCTAGCAGTAGCCAATCAACAAACGTATTGTGAGTTGTACGAGGTTCTCTTTTCTAAAACGAAATGCCTCGCAAACTTTGGGTGCATTCACCGCATTGCAGCGTCATTCTTTAATTTAATCTCCGGCTCCGTCCCGCTCCCGTTGATTTCTATGCTCTATTCCGTCCCTATTACATTACCAACAGTGATATATTGACTCCCGTACCGCTGAAAAATTTTCACCCTCTACTACACACTCAAAAATAGAAGTACCAACGTTTACCTAAAAGGGTTCAAATGCTTGTGGCAGGAGAAGTTTCCTTTTGAAAGACAACTGTGTCCCCTTCAGTACCGTTCTGTACTTTTTTGGTACTTTTTCTAATTGTAGACCACTTGACGTACATCTGTGTACCCTGCTCTGGTGTCTCCCCCTCTCATTCCCCCTGCTCTGGTGTCTCCCCCTCTCATTCCCCCTGCTCTGGTGTTCCCCCTAACCAAAATCTTAGCAGTGGAGATGTAGCCTGAGAATCGTGTCTATTCTGAAAGACGTGTGATCTGTTTCGGGAGGATGTTCATGTCTCTGTCTGTCTGTGTGTTTCTGTCTGTATTTATTCCGAGAGTATGTTTTATATCCGTGTTTTTTTGGAAAATAAGATGCTATCTAATGTTTTGTTCCTGTTGTGTTTGATCAGCCTGACTGGAACTCTGTGAATGAATGTAATTGAAATGTAATATTTAAAAAGATTATCATTATTATTATTATTATTATTATTATTATTATTATTATTATTATTATTATTATTATCATTATTATTGTGTGTATGTACAGCAGCATGTTGGGTGAATAAAAAACAGTATTTTTTGAATCACTGTGGTTTTTGTTTTTGATCATTCAACACAAACACTGAAGAATATTTTGATTTATTGACTAATTATAATAAAACATTTTTTTATATATTAGTCTGGTTAGTGCTCATTAATTCTAATATAGTAAATAATATATTAAAAATCACGCATTCAACACAATCCCTGCAGATTATTGTATGTATTGACTAATTAATAAAAAAATAAAAATATTTTTCTGAGGTTTCAGGAAGGAAAACTTGGAGCATTTTACACATACAGAAATATATATATATGTATATATTTATATTTATATATATATTAAAACCTAATTTATTTGAAACAAAATCGAGATAACGGCATAAACATCGTTCCAACAATAACAATGTGCTTTTATTTTGAAGGCCTTTAGCCGTTGGACGAGAAAATCACGTCACTTCCTTCATCTGCATTCGCGGCTCTAGCTGTCTGTTTGCTACGCTATTTGGCTGCATGAATTCCTAAATATGTCTGATTTTAACACTTTTAAAAATGAATTCACACTCATTGTGAACAACCTGGCCAAGGCGGTGATCGCGGAGGCTGACAAAGTCTCGTTGAATCCACAAAATCCCGAAACAGAGGTAAGCTACCTGCGGCTAACTGTAGCTAACTTGGCTAACTTTAGCTACGTTAACTCTGTGGCTCCCAGAGGCGGAAACTTAAAGGGTAACTCGACCGTTTTTACCCATTTGTTTGTGTCTAATTACTAATTGGAACAACTATATTTGACATTGGTCCAGTAGAAATGATCCCTATAGAGATAGACCTTCTTTTTAAAAAGTAAGATTCTTTTAGTTTAACATGAAACAGACCCGAAATCTCCATCACCAAACTCCACCAGACTCCATGTAAATAATCCGGACTTTTAGCGTGTATAGAGCCAGCATATAAAAAACATGTAAAACACACTTCATTCAAAGTGGACAGAAACTAAATAAAACTACCAAAAGCCGTCTTGGTTCATCTTTCCACTGTTCCAACAATCACCACTCTGGTTTGGTTGAAATAAACCCTTAATTCACCCATTTACATGTGGAGATATGCTGGCTTTATACACGCTAAAAATCCTGATTATTTACATGGAGTCTGGTGGAAATATGCTGGCTCTATACACGCTAAAAGTCCTGATTATTTACATGGAGTCTGGTGGAGATATGCTGGCTCTATACACGCTAAAAGTCCTGATAATTTACATGGAGTCTGGTGGAGATATGCTGGCTCTATACACGCTAAAAGTCCTGATTATTTACATGGAGTCTGGTGGAGATATGCTGGCTCTATACACGCTAAAAGTCCTGATTATTTACATGGAGTCTGGTGGAGATATGCTGGCTCTATACACGCTAAAAGTCCTGATTATTTACATGGAGTCTGGTGGAGATATGCTGGCTCTATACACGCTAAAAGTCCTGATTATTTACATGGAGTCTGGTGGGATGGGTCTGTTAATTTTCAGTGATTCTTGTCATTCTGTCAGGAAAACCTCAGGGTTTTGGTGGAGCAGTTGTGTGTCGAAGCTGTTGATAAAATCCTGAAGATGGTTGAGCTGGCTGCTGGGAAGCTCAAAGAGACTCCAAGTGATCGTAAGGATCTACCGAGAGACCGGAAGGATCCACCAGAGTCAGATGAGAGCCGCGAATGTTTAACGAAGACAACAGAAGGTGATGTGAGAACACAGAGAGCTGCTTTCATACAGGGAAGCTGCAACATTACTGGGTTCAGGTTAGGGGTCTAGCTAAGCAATGTCCTGCTGTGGACGGAGGCAGTAGCTAAACAGATTTTAGACACACTTAAAAACATAAATGTCCCTTTTAAGTATCGGCTATATTTAGAATATTTTCCAGCAGCAGTGGCAGCAAAAACTATCCTGTCCTGTTAGCAGTGTCCTGAGGAGTGTCCCGGGATAGTCAGACACTGTCCCGAGACAGTGACATACTGTCCTTTGACTCCCAGACACTGTCCTGTGACTCCCATGACTGTCCTGTGACACCCAGACACTGTCCTTTGACTCCCAGACACTGTCCTGTGACTCCCATGACTGTCTCGGGACAGTCAGACACTGTCCCGTGACAGTGAGACACTGTCCTGTGATTCCCATGACTATCCTGGGACAGTCAGACACTGTCCTGTGACTCCCAGACACTGTCCTGTGACTCCCATGAGTGTATCGGGACAGTCAGACACTGTCCTGTGACTCCCATGACTGTCCTGGGACAGTCAGACACTGTCCTTTGACTCCCAGACACTGTCCTGTGACTTCCATGACTGTCTCGGGACAGTCAGACACTGTCCTTTGACTCCCATGTCTGTCCTTTGACTCCCAGACACTGTCCTTTGACTCCCATGACTGTCCTTTGACTCCCAGACACTGTCCTGTGACTCCCATGACTGTCCTGTGACACCCAGACACTGTCCTTTGACTCCCATGACTGTCCTTTGACTCCCAGACACTGTCCTGTGACTCCATGACTGTCCCGGGACTGTCATGGATGATCCCTCCTCAGTCCTCGGTCCTCAGGGCAGTAATAAGAGCTTTGAGACTGCCTTCAGCGAGGAGGGACAGAAAAACTTCCAGTTCAGCCAAAACCGAGGAGTCGAGGAGATACCAGCTAAGGGGGGGATGAGATTCAGGCCCCGTTCACACGAAGGGAAGACGCAGATATTTTCCTGCGGTTCGGCCTCTCATTTACACGAAAAACCCCAGTTTTTATCACAGAAAACCATTATTTCTAAAAACTCCGGCCAGAGTGGAGATTTTGGAAAACTTCGTTTGCATGTAAACTGAGACAAACTCAGGTTTAGGCAGCCGAGAGAGAGAAAGAGGACGTGATTGGTTGCTGTTGTTGGGGTTCTGATTGGCTAACGTGGGCTTGAGCTTCTCGTTTACACCGCCACCTACAGGTCTGGCGTTCTCTTGACTGCATTGACGGCATATATAGACACGGGTACATGTAAACGAAGACTTTTCTGAAAACCAAGAGGTTGGAATGTCTGTTTTATGAAAATAGCCGGCCACGTGGAAACGTAGCATCAGCTTGAGTTTGTGTGGCTGCTTTCCTTGCAGGTACTGCAGCTGGCTCGTTAGTAGAGTGGCAGATCCTGGGCTCGTTAGTTACCCTGGCAACACCTGTGCTCTGTGAGCTAGTGGACTCTGTAAAGGGCCTCTTGGATTCAGTTGTGGTCCCTCCTCCCAGACACACACACACACACACACACACCATCCTGGCCTTGGCTGCTCCTAGGTTTGTTTTGCTGCACCATACAACACTACACATACATTTTTTCACTCATCTTACTGATCTCATGTTTGCTTTATGATTTAAACTAATAAATAATTTGTTAATTTGCTTTGATGTGTGTATCTCCCTTCTTTGTCACGGCCGTGTTGCCCGGTTTGTGACAAGGAATACTGTACTTTATGCTCAAACGTGGACATAAGGGTTAGTTAGTTAGTGTTGTTGTTAGACTTTGGTGTTTTAAAGGGTTGAGGGAACTGACTAAACTAACTAATTAACTAACCGGCCAGTGTTGTGCTTGTCCATGTGGATCGTAGCTAAAAGGCAGCCGTTCACACAAGGGCTGCTCGATTATTGGATGTCATGATCACAATTATTTAGGTCAGTATTGAAATGAGGATTATTTAACACAATTCCTCGCTGACTTTTAGAAAGATGTTGCATTTAATGAAGTTAAAACAGAAAAGGTTAAACAAATCAACAGGTGTGTGTGTGTGTGTGTCTGTGTGTGTGTGTGATCATAGTGAGGATTGTTCTGAGTGTTTGGCTGCACTGAGCCTGTTTTGAGACGTGTGTGTGTGTGTGAAGAGTTGTGTTGCTGTGAATGAGTTGCAGGAGATGTGAACTGCTTAGTTCATGGTAATGCACCGTTGGTAAAACGGACTGTAGTTAGTTTTGTGTGTGTGTGCGCGTGTGCTACTGTTACCTTTCCCTTCATACTTTTCATTCAGAACACAAAGCCACAAGACTAAAATAAGAGTTTACTTGCAACACGTAACGTGCAAAATAGTATTTTCTCGATGACATTGTTTTTGTGATTGTTAGGAGCCGAAATCCCAATCAAAATGTACTTGCACAGCTGTAGTTCAGTGTAAAGAGGAGTTGTATGTTGAAAGCCTGTGTTTCCTGTGTTTCAGGTGGAGGTGAGCGCCCCCCCACAGAGCAGACCTACATCCTGGTTTGCAGGGTCAGTGAGTGAATCCTATTCTAACAGAGACGATCCTCCCAGCTGCCTACAAACTCAACACCGGCTACTGTTTTGTGTTTCTGTAGAGCGCTGCTGTCAACTCAAAGTGTCTGCTGCTGTCTCCGCAGAGCGATGCTAACGGTGAGTTTGTCTGAGACATTTGGGAAGACGACTCCAACATTAAAGGGTGAAACATGAAATTGCTCAGAAAATCCCATCACCAGACCACCAGACTCCATGTAAATAATCAGGACTTTTAGCGTGTATAGAGCCAGCATATCTCCACATGTAAATGGGTGAATTAAGGGTTTATTTCAACCAAACCAGAGTGGTGATTGTTGGAACAGTGGAAAGATGAACCAAGACGGCTTTTGGTAGTTTTATTTAGTTTCTGTCCACTTTGAATGAAGTGTGTTTTACGATGATAAAAGTCCTGATTATTTACATGGAGTCTGGTGATGGTGATTTATTATTGACCATTATTTTTATAATTATTCATTTGACATTACTGTTATATTGCTGTATGAAGACTGCTGTTCATATTGTTAGAAGTTTAATGAATATATTATGGCAGTTGTTGAGATAATTAGAAAAGGCTGATAACATTTCAAATGTGTTTTTAAATGACGTCTGTTACTAAGGGCAACACATTTTAATTCTTTAACAATAAGGATCATGTTTGAATTGAATTTGGCATTCTTAGCACACAATTTGTGTTGTCCAATAAACTGGGACTAATAATTTGGGAGGATTGTACAATTTTAAGAACATATCCTAATTGTACAATCCTCCCAAATTATAGCCTTAGTTCACTGGACCAGTACCTATCTAGTGATGTAGGCTACTGTACATCCATGTAACAACAGGGAGAGGACACCTCAATGGTTTTTGACCTTATATATTGCCTGGGGGGGGGATAACTGATGAATATACTCTGTTCCATTCATGTTTACAGTGTGCATGGAATTTATCACTTAATTATCTTCATAGTTTCTAGATTTTAGAGTCCAATTTCTTTAGTGTCTTTATTTTCTATGTCCATATATATAAGGGAGCAAGGCATATCATATGTAGAGAAGGAAACTCGTCCTCTATAAAAAAAAATAAATAAAAAAAACGTGAGAAACAGCGTGGCAGATAATAGCGAACAGACTGAATGATAGTCTAAAAATATACATTTATGAACTACTGCTCTTAACTGAAACCATTCAATGAGTCACTGTCATTTGCAAAAACGAACCGTTGTACACTTTGCATTAAAAGCGAGCAGTGGAAATTTATATTTTAGCCCATGAGAGAGAGAGGGAGGAACAGAGTGAAAGAGATATTTCTGCATCATATTCTAGCGTTGTAGAAAATTGATCTTCATGGTAAATTTCCTGAGTAACATTATCTTCTGCTCACTTTTAAGGCAAAGAGTACAACTGTTAATTTGTGCAAATGATTAGTAGCCTAATCCTTGAATGGTATGATTATGACGGTTTCAGTTCAGAGCCGTGGTCAGTTAATGTATTTTTTTAGGCTACAATTACACAATCAATCGGTCCGTGATGGTCTGCCTCGCTGTTTCATTACAGCGGCCGTGTTTCTTTTCTTTTTATACAAATAATGTGTTTCACGTTATCATACTTCCACGAGAAGCTGCTGCTCACTCTGTATAAAGTATGAACAATATGAACAATGTGTATTCTCCATTTTGGCATCAGGAGATCTGCGATCACGACCTGCGTCTTTGAGGGAAAGCCGGTGGCACGCATCTATCTGAATTACTTTAGCCTGGCTCGCTGGTCTTCCCCTCGCTCTAGTCTCTCCTCCTCAGCTCCTAGTCTCTCCTCCTCAGCTCCTAGTCTCTCCTCCTCAGCTCCTAGTCTCTCCTCCTCAGCTCCTAGTCTCTCCTCCTCAGCCCCCCCTCCTCCGGCTCCTAGTCTCTCCTCCTCAGCTCCTGGTCTCTCCTCCTCAGCTCCTGGGTCTCTCCTCAGCCTGACCTAGTCTCTCCTCCCTCAGCCTGACCCTAGTCTCTCCTCCTCAGCTCCTAGTCTCTCCTCCTCAGCTCCTAGTCTCTCCTCCTCAGCTCCTAGTCTCTCCTCCTCAGCTCCTAGTCTCTCCTCCTCAGCTCCTAGTCTCTCCTCCTCAGCTCCTAGTCTCTCCTCCTCAGCTCCTAGTCTCTCCTCCTCAGCTCCTAGTCTCTCCTCCTCAGCTCCTAGTCTCTCCTCCTCAGCTCCTAGTCTCTCCTCCTCAGCTCCTAGTCTCTCCTCCTCAGCCTGACCTAGTCTCTCCTCCTCAGCCTGACCTAGTCTCTCCTCCTCAGCCTGACCTAGTCTCTCCTCCTCAGCCTGACCTAGTCTCTCCTCCTCAGCCTGACCTAGTCTCTCCCCTCAGTCTGATCTAGTCTCTCCTCCTCAGTCCTGACCTAGTCTCTCCTCCTCAGCCTGACCTAGTCTCTCCTCCTCAGCCTGACCTTGTCTCTCCTCCTCAGCCCTGACCCTAGTCTCTCCTCCTCAGCCTGACCTAGTCTCTCCTCCTCAGCCTGACCCTAGTCTCTCCTCCTCAGTCTGACCTAGCTCTCTCCTCCTCAGTCTGACCCTAGTCTCTCCTCCTCAGCCCTGACCCTACTCTCTCCTCCTCAGCCTGACCCTAGTTTCTCCTCCTCAGCCTGACCTAGTCTCTCCTCCTCAGCCTGACCTAGTCTCTCCTCCTCAGCCTGACCTAGTCTCTCCTCCTCAGTCTGATCCGTCTCTCCTCCTCAGCCTGACCTAGTCTCTCCTCCTCAGCCTGACCTAGTCTCTCCTCCTCAGCCTGACCCTAGTCTCTCCTCCTCAGCCTGACCTAGTCTCTCCTCCTCAGCCTGACCCTAGTCTCTCTCCTCCTCAGCCTGACCTAGTCTCTCCTCCTCAGTCTGATCCTAGTCTCTCCTCCTCCCAGCCTGATCTAGTCTCTCCTCCTCAGCCTGACCCTAGTCTCTCCTCCTCAGCCTGATCTAGTCTCTCCTCCTCACGCCGACCTAGTCTCTCCTCCTCAGCCTGACCCTAGTCTCTCCTCCTCAGCCTGGCCCTAGTCTCTCCCCCCTCAGTCTGATCTAGTCTCTCCTCCCCAGTCTGCCCTAGTCTCTCCTCCTCAGCCTGACCCTAGTCTCTCCTCCTCAGCCTGACCTAGTCTCTCCTCCTCAGTCTGACCTAGTCTCTCCTCCTCAGCCTGACCTAGTCTCTCCTCCTCAGCCTGACCCTAGTCTCTCCTCCTCAGCCTGACCTAGTCTCTCCTCCTCAGCCTGACCTAGTCTCTCCTCCTCAGCCTGACCTAGTCTCTCCTCCTCAGTCTGATCTAGTTCTCTCCTCCTCAGCCTGACCTAGTCTCTCCTCCTCAGCCTGACCTAGTCTCTCCTCCTCAGCCTGACCTAGTCTCTCCTCCCTCAGCCTGACCTAGTCTCTCCTCCCCAGCCTGACCTAGTCTCTCCTCCTCAGCCCTGACCTAGTCTCCTCCTCCTCAGTCTGATCTAGTCTCTCCTCCTCAGCCTGACCTAGTCTCTCCTCCTCAGCCTGACCTAGTCTCTCCTCCTCAGTCTGACCTAGTCTCTCCTCCCTCAGTCTGACCTAGTCTCTCCTCCCTCAGTCTGACCTAGTCTCTCCTCCTCAGCCTGACCTAGTCTCTCCTCCTCAGTCTGACCTAGTCTCTCCTCCTCAGTCTGACCTAGTCTCTCCTCCTCAGCCTGATCTAGTCTCTCCTCCTCAGCCTGACCTAGTCTCTCCTCCTCAGCCTGACCTAGTCTCTCCTCCTCAGCCTGACTCGGCCTTCGTGAAACGCACCAAGCCAGGATGCACAGATTGGACTAGGTCAAGCCTCGCTTTACCAGTTATCCTGGATTTAAATATTCTGCTTTTGTGAAACCGGCCCCGGTTAGGAAAAAACAAAGTAACCGGTAAACGTTTCTTTTGTTGCAGGTGGAAA
This sequence comes from Perca fluviatilis, assembly GCF_010015445.1. NCBI lineage: Eukaryota > Metazoa > Chordata > Actinopteri > Perciformes > Percidae > Perca > Perca fluviatilis. The sequence continues at coordinate 1,002,899 of NC_053130.1, forward strand.
TAAAACCGTCTCCATGGACGAATCGGGGGACAGCGAGCGCTCCGCGGCCTCCTCGCCTCCCCCGCAGGCTGATGTCCCGGACCACGAGTACGCTCGGCCGTCCTCTCGGCCGCCCGGCGCCGCGTCATCGCTGAGGGGCGGGGCCTCCGCAGCACGCAGCAGGAAACGGCGGCGTAGGGACGAAGAGACGACAGACGGCTACCGGCAGTGTTCGCGGTGCGAGAAGCTGTTTCCAAACGCAGAGCGACTCTCTGACCACGAGAGGAAGTCTCACCCCGTGTGCTCGGTCTGCGGGGCGGCTTTCACGGGCCACCTGAGCCTGCGAGAACACGTGACGACAGAGCACGGCCTGCTGCCGTACGGCTGCAGCTTCTGCCCCAAGAGGTTCAACCACAACGCTCACCGCAACCTGCACGTGAAGACGCGGCACACCGGGGAGAAAAGCTGCCGCTGCGACCTCTGCGGGAAGGCGTACTCGTCCGTCAGCCTGATGAAGACGCACAGGCTGACGCACGCCGAGAAGACGTTCATCTGCGACGTCTGCGGGAAGAGATTCTTCCACGCCGGCCACCTGACGCGCCACAAAGCGGCGCACCAGGAACTGCGGCCGCACCGCTGCGACGTCTGCGGGAAGGGCTTCACGCAGGCCGCCAACCTGCTGCGTCACCAGCTGGTGCACGGGGACGTCCGGCCGTACCGGTGCACGCTCTGCGGGAAGGGCTTCACGCAGGCCGCCAACCTGTGCACGCACCAGGCTTCGCACAACGGAGAGAGGCAGCTCTGCTCCATCTGCGGGAAGAGCTTCCGCTTCCTGAAGAACCACGTCATCTGGTGATTGTTTATTCTATACAAAATCCTGCAGGCCGTTACAGTGTTTGTTGAAACACTTTTGGCACATGCAGACATCTGAGCAGCAGCAGCAGCGGCAGCAAAAACTGTCCTGTCCTGTTAGATGTGTCCCATGGCTGCTGCTCAGATGTCTGCCTGTATGGAGGATCTGCAGTGCCAAAAGTGTTTTATACTAAATCCTGCAGGCTGTTTGTTGAAACATATTGATTGGTTTTAGAACCGCAGCTCCTCCTTACATGCAGACACCTGAGTCAGTTACACAGACACACACACACACACACACACACACACACACACACACACACACACACACACACACACACGATTCTGTTTGGCTCTGCTGATTACAATTATTTTAGACAGAACTAGTTTTAAATACAAAAACAATGTGATAAACATTCCTTACAAATGAAGGAAAACATCATCTGGTAATTTATTTCATACAAAATCCTGCAGGCTGTTACAGTGTTTGTTGAAACACTTTTGGCACTGCAGGTCCTCCATACATGCAGACATCTGAGCAGCAGCAGCAGCAGTGGCAGCAAAAACTGTCCTGTCCTGTTAGATGTGTCCTGACCCTGACCTGTGACTCCCATGACTGTCCCGGGACAGACACTCCTCAGGACACTAATAACAGAACAGGACAAGATTTTGCTGCCACTGCTTCTCCACTTGAGTGCACCAAAGTGTTAAAAAGCATTATAGAAAAGAAGTCAAAGAGAAGCTTCAAGAAAGGTATAAAGCAGACATAGGAACGTAAAAGAATATATCCAAAAAGTGTCAAAAAAGCGTAGAAAACGTTACAAAAACAATGCCGAAAACATCCAGCAGGCGGTCATCTGGTAATCAGTATCAGTCCATATCAGGAATACACAGATAAATGAATAAATAGATAGAAGTTTGATTTCAAAGGTAACAAAAGACATGAAAGATTATTATTATTATTATTATTATTATTATTATCAGGGCCACACAAAATCTGCAAACGCAGAAGTTTCTGCATATTTTCCGTAGATTTTAAACAAATTATTAATGTTTAAATTAAACTCAGAATGTTAACTCATCTCCTTCTCGTGCTTTTTGGCTCTGCTGATTACAAACCTGATTATTATATTATAGAACTAGTTTTAAATACAAAAACAAGTCAACACAAAGCGATAAACATTTATTACAAATGAAGGAAGGTTCTAAACATAAATTCCAAAGTATCACGAGGACCATTTATAATTTGAACACTATTTTTATAAGTTATGTTTTTTTTAAATCTGAAAAGTGAACCACATTTTTGCTTTTTACGGAAGCCCTTAAAGACAATGTGAAATATGTATTTTTAGGGCAACATCGGCCAAAACGCACATTTTGGTGTGCAGCTTTTTTGTAGTTTTTCCCAACGTTTTTGTATTTATTTTTTTTTAATTCTTTTTCTGATGTTTTCGCCCTTTTTTTATTTTTCAATCTTTTGACTTTCGTGAGCTAGCATCTAGGTAGCTAAAAAAAAAGGGAGAACAAATATTTCTTACAACAACAAAAATAAGAACCTCAAGATAAATTTTTTTTTGTAAAAGTGAGATTTGAGTTTCTTTTTTTAAAAACTTTCCTTTGATGAAACGTACGTTACTTTGGAGATAATAAGCTCTGTAAATGACATTCCTTTTAGGTAATTTCATGTTCTTTATGTTTCATCAGCAAACACTCTCAGGATCTCCCCGCCGGCGAGCTGCCGGACGGAGACGCCATCATAACCTGCGAGCTTTGCGGCAAGAAGTTCCCCCACCTGTCGCAGTTCAGAGTGCACCAGCGCAGCCACACGGGGGAGAAACCGTTCGGCTGCGCCGCGTGCGGGAAGACTTACGCCATGAAGCAGCAGCTGAGGGACCACATGTACACGCACAGCGGCGAGAAGCCGTTCCGCTGCTCGCTCTGCGGCAAAAGCTTCCACCTGCGCGCCAGCTTCAGCCGCCACCGCAGCATCCACAGCGGAGAGACGCCGTTCGGCTGCTCGCTCTGCGGGAAGCACTTTCGCCTGCAGTCCTTCCTGAAGGCTCACCTGCAGACCAAAGCTCACCTGAAGCAGACGCAGAGCGCCACCGCTCACCTCTGACCTCTGACCTGGGACGATATGCCTTTCCGAAGCTTCATTTGACAATCGCTACTAACTGACATCAGTTATATTACATGTTTCAGTAACATATCAAGCTAACAATGAGGAAACTTAAAAAGTTGAAATGTATTCATTTTAATTTATTCATCTCTGCTCAGCATCTCAAAATAATCAGTTATAATCTTAAAATATTGACTTGCATCAAAACTACACAGACATTAAACACTAAAACAATCACAACAATTTAAATGGATTGACAAAACAGAACAACAATGTTTCATCTAAACATCCACATGTATAAACCTCAGTATGAAACCGGCAGCTTAACTTGAAAATACGGAAGCAAGTAAACATTCTTATAAGAGACTTAAGTGGTCAATTCTTCTCAAGTGCTTATTTATTTATTTATTATTATTTTTTTTAAACGCGTGCCTTTTGTTGTGACCTTTTTGATTGATTTGAGTTTATTTTGTTGTCTTTATGAAGTTTTAGACCACTTGTCTCTAGTTGCCCCTCCTGTTGAGTGTGGCTGTAACTCCTGTCACTTTTTAGTATCGCCTCCATTTGTATATTCTGTTTGTTTTATTTCTGATTATTTTAGATTGCATTAGGATTACTTTTAGCTTTTTGAAACCTTTTTGTTGGGTTTCATTCATTTTCATTCAGCCATCTCCTTTATCGCTGCAATCAGTTAACTACCCTTTATATTAACAAACATTATTCTGTTTATATTCATTCTATATATAACAGATGGGCCACATTAACATTTAGGAAGTGAATAGTTGTTTACTATTATTATCACCACCTAAAACTACAGACTATCAGACCTGTTGTTTTGTCACACAGACCTTCAGTGGTGATATCTTCAGATCACCAACAGTGTAAATGAATGGAAATATCTTCTCAGTGAAAGTGTGTGTGAAGGTGTGTATGTGTGTGTTAGTATCAGGATCAGAGAACGACAGATTTCCTCTGTTCCAGTCCAGAGTCACTCTGATCCTCTGGAGCTGCTGCTGCACTACGAGATCAGTGTTTGGACCTGATGGAAACACTGAGTATTTACCTGACAAGAACTGTATTGAAAAGCGCTATATAAATTCAATTTATTATTATTATTATTATCCATAATCCAGACCGTATGACTCCCTTCCTCTGGACAGACTCTGCTAACATATCCAGTCTCCAGTATGTATTGTCTCCAACCGCGACATCCCAGCTGTGAGTCCCTGAGTTAAAGCCCTCAGAGCCCAGGACAGAGAAGACTGAATCAATCCTCTCTGGATTATCAGGAAGCTGCTGTTTCTCTCCCCATCTCACACTAGTCAGATCTTCAGACAGGATGAGTTTTGGATAAGCAGTGTTTGGGTCCAGAATCAGAGGAGTGTAGGAGACCATGTCCTTCATCTTGTTCCAGATGTTGAAGCTCAGGTTGCCCAGGTGTTTGGCCTCGTCTATCAGAGCTCCTGAGAGCAGCTGTGGATCCTCCAGCAGGGGGCTCTGCTGGACTCTTTCCACTGCAGCCTTGTAGTTGATCAGGAATGAGACGTCTTCAGCTCTCAGCTGCTCCTCTGTGGCTCTGACTGTGTCTGAAAGAGCTGCTATCTCTCTGCTCAGAGCCTCCATCTTCTCCTTCATCCTCTGACTCTTCTGCTCCTCTTCCTCCCTCAGTGCAGCCATCCTGGCCTCCTCTTCCTCTTCTAGAAACTGGTGAAGTTTTTTAAACTGATCCTTAATCTGTGTCTCTGTGCGTCGGGCCTGGACCTTCAGGTGTTTTGCTGTTTGATCAAACTTCACTTTAACTTGTTCAAAAACCTTTATCTTCTCCTTTAAGGGCTCCAGAGTTTCCTGAAGTTCCCTCTTGTGTTGTCGTGCAGCTTCATCGATGGGTCTGATTCTGTGGTTGGTGTGTGTTTCTGAATGTAGACAGACGAGACACACTGGCTGCTGATGGTCCAGACAGAAGAGTTTGAGTTTCTCAGAGTGCAGACTGCAGAGAGCCTCTGAAGCTCTCTGATCTCTCTGCTGTAAGAAACTCTCACACAGCTTCTTTAACTCCAGGTTACGAGGTGGTTCTGGCCTTGAAGATCTTTTCTTACAAACTGGACACTCCTGTTTTGGTTTCTCTGTCCACCAGCTCTTCAGACAGTCTTTACAGAAGCTGTGGCTACATGACAGAATAACAGGATCTCTAAAGACATCACGACAGACCGAACAGCAGAAATCCTCCTCTGACATGGAAGCCATTTTGTCTCTGAGAGCAGCTGAAAACCACAGAAACGGCAGACGTTAAAACAGGAAGTCAGTTGTGTTTCCCTCTCTTGCACACGGGACAGGTTTGCCTTCAGGGCTGTCTGCTAGGAGGGTTTATTTTAACCCAAACAACTATCTTTACCTAACCTAAACTAAGTAGTTTTTTTGTTTAAACCTAAGAGATTTCTGGCAGAAAGCCCAGAAGGTAAACGTCTCCCGTGTGCCCCCTCCCTGCTGCACAAAGTTGCCTCAGTTACTTTAACTTTGAGTCTTTCAGTGTTTTTTTGTTTTTTAAGTATTTTTTTCAGTCTGCAGCAGATTACAGTTACAGTATTTCACTTCTTCAGTACTTCAGAGCTCCTTCCTGTAACTGTCCTCCCTCAGTTAAAGTTAAAGCTTTGTAATAAAAGGTAAATCTTACCGTCTGTCTGTCGCTGCATCTCTTCTCACTGACAACTCAACAGGAACTAACTGGTTTACCTGGTCTGTCTCAGATGACGTACTGTAAGGTGTGGAGCTTTCTCAGACAGCTGATGAGTTTTATCTTAAAGGGACAGTTCAGATGTTTTTTCAGTGTGGATATTTGAGTTACTTCTCCATAGTCAGAAGCTGTGTTTCATTAGTGTTTCAACAGGCCCTCCTTCACTTCCCCTCAGCCCTTGGTATGACATAACAGCATATGTCACACGGTGGCCACTTGGAGAGCAGAGGGAAAGTGGGCGGGGGATTGAAATGGAACACACCCCTTGTTCACTTTCAGCCCAAACTATAAGGATCGACTGCCAGTTGTAGGCTCATAGTGCTACTGCTTTAGCTACTGCTGTGTGTTTCATTTTCCAATCTTATTTCCATTAATTATTGCTTTCTAGCCCCATTTTTATGTTCATTCTATGTCTGCTTATGTCATGCTGTTTCCTTATTGTACAGTAGGCCTATTTCTTGTATAAAAGGTGCAATACAAATTTTATAAAAAAGTATCATTACTGCTTTTTATAAATACCTGCAGACTGATTTAAATAAAGCTTGGCAATCAGCTGCATGAGTTTCTGATTTATAAAGTTTGTGATCTGTATCATGATTAATCATTTTAATGTTTACATCTCGCAAATATCTTTCATGCATTTACAGACAATGTTGGAAATAAAGAAATAACACATACAACTTGTTAGGGTTGTGGGTTCCTGCTGTAATGTTTCCTGTTTTATTTTGTTAACTCTTGCTCTGTTTGAGTTGATTCCTGTTTCGTGTCATTTGTTCTGTTTTTTCTGTACTCGTCTTGTATGTTTCTCTTGGTTTCCTTCCTGTATTATTTTGTAGTGTTTAGTTCAGCCTGTTCTCATGAACCATACGGTCGATAAGCTGTGAAAAGTTAAGCGCTGTAATTTGTGTGACTCACAAGTTTTTTTTTGCCGAATGCACCACGTTGACGACTGCTGTATAACAATGCGGCTGGTCGTGCAGGGAGGAGGTCGGGGGGGGGGGGACGGGTTGGCGATAATGTACAGGACTTTCAAGCCAGAGAGCAGGGTTCGCTTCCTGGGAAAAACAAAAGACTTTCACCCAGGTAATGTGTGTTCCTTGGGCGTGTTATAATACAAACAGGGTCAGCCCTATGTTCCCACATTTCTAGGAATTTTTTTTCACTGAAAATTAGGCCCTATCTTCCCACAGCCCTATGTTCTCAAAGCCCTATGTTCCCACATTTCTAAGATTTTTCTTAAAATGAGGCGCTATGTTAGGGTTAGGGTTATATTCCATCTGAAGTCATTTGTTAATGGATAATAGGTTGTGTGTAATTGGCTACCAAATTGGGTGAAAGGGGGATATAATCTGATACAAATTTATAAAAAAGTTAATGTGGTAACATAGGACCTAATTTTGGAAAATAAATCTTAGAAATGTGGGAACATAGGGCTGTGGGAAGATATGCACGCTCCCATACAAACCACAACCTTTGCCTAAACTTAACTAGTCGTTTTTATGCCAAAACGTAACTTTCCTCACCGCATAACGCTCACTTTTTCTGGCCTAAATTTAACCGTAATCTCCGCAGATTTACGCATCTACAGCGTTAGCTATTTTTTTTTGCCAACTTTCCTTCCTGTTTTAAGAAGCAGTGACTGTATTGCATTTTCCCTGTAAAACCGTGTCTGTGTTCTTCATATTTATGTAGAATTATAGTTTGCTCTTCCTGTTTAAAATATGCGGCTCTGGTAGATGTTTGCGATTGGTCATGCTGTGCAAACACCGCCTCTTTTATGTGAATGCACCGCTGGATTGGGAAACCCTGGGTTGATTGAACTAGTTTTTAACCATCGTCATGACGCGGTGTATGCGGGACAGCAGTTGTTAGGGTTAGTGAAGCCTGGTAACTGAAAGAAATCCAGGACATGTTGATCTTGACTCGTAGTACAGGCCTCTGCTGGTTCCCTATTCTGTTTACTTACCCCTTGTGTAAAATCTTTTGCCTATGAGGAGTTTATTTATTATTTTGTAGCTTCCACCTTGGTTTGGATTCCATCATTTAAAGACTCACGTAAACCTGGATTTTTCCGAGCATTTTGGGTCCAGAACTCTGTTTCCTGCCTAAGCACTCAGCCAGCCTGACACAACTATCCAGTAAATATAAAGTATGAAGTAAATACTAACTGACATTAGTTATTTTACATGTTTCAGTAACATATAAAGCTAACAATGAGGAAACCAAAGAGTTGAAATGTATTCATTTTAATTTATTCATCTCTGCTTAACATCTCAAAATAATCAGTTATAATCTTAAAATATTGATTTACATCAAAACTACACACAGACATTAAACACAAACAATCACAACAATTTAAATGGATTGACAGAACAATAATAATGTTTCATCTAAACATCCATATTTACATGTATAAACATCCATATGTAACCAGCAGTTTAACTTGGAAATACGGAAGCAAGAGAGAGATGGGAGAGGAGAGAGAGAGAGAGAGAGAGAGAGAGAGAGAGAGAGAGAGGGAGAGAGAGAGAGAGAGAGAGAGAGAGAGAGAAAGTTGATAGTGAAATAAGTGGTCAATTCTTCTCTTATGTGCATGTTTAAATGTGTGCTTTTTGTACTTGTTTCATTAATTGATTTATTATTTTATTTAGTTTCTTGTGTCTTTATGAAGTTTTAGACCACTTCTCTCTAGTTGCCCCTCCTGTTGAGTGTGGCTGTAACTCCTGTCACTTTTTAGTATCTCCTCCATGTGTATATTCTGTTTCTTTTATTTCTGATTATTTTAGATTCCAGGTATTAGTATTACTTTTAGCTTTTTAAAACTTTTTGTTTTTCATTCAGCCGTCTCCTGTACCGCTGCAATCAGTTTACTACCCTTTATATTAATAACCATTATTCTGTTCATATTCATTCTATATATAATAGATGGGCCACATTAACGTTTAAGAATTGAATAGTTGTTTACTATTATTATCACCACCCTAAAACTACAGACTCCATCAGACCTGTTGTTTTGTCACACAGACCTTCAGTGGTGATATCTTCAGATCATCATCAGTGAAAATGTATGGAAACATCTTCTCAGTGAAAGTGTGTGTGAAGGTGTGTATGTGTGTGTTAGTATCAGGATCAGAGAACGACAACTTTCCTCTGTTCCAATCCAGAGTCACTCTGATCCTCCGGAGATCCTTCTTCTTCTTCTTAAATGGGAGATCAGTGCGTGGATCTGATGGAGACCACGCTGAGTATTTACCTTCAGAGAACCCTATTCTCCATAATCCAGACCGTATGACTCCCTTCCTCTGGACAGACTCTGCTAACACACCCAGTAGCCAGTATGTATTGTCTCCAACCTTGACATCCCAGCTGTGAGTCCCTGAGTTAAAGCCCTCAGAGCCCAGGACAGAGAAGACTGAATCAATCCTCTCTGGATTATCAGGAAGCTGCTGTTTCTCTCCCCATCTCACACTAGTCAGATCTTTAGACAGGATGAGTTCTGGATTAGCAGTGTTTGGGTCCAGAATCAGAGGAGAGTAGGAGACCATGTCCTTCATCTTGTTCCAGATGTTGAAGCTCAGGTTGCCCAGGTGTTTGGCCTCGTCTATCAGAGCTCCTGAGAGCAGCTGTGGATCCTCCAGCAGGGGGCTCTGCTGGACTCTTTCCACTGCAGCCTTGTAGTTGATCAGGAATGAGACGTCTTCAGCTCTCAGCTGCTCCTCTGTGGCTCTGACTGTGTCTGAAAGAGCTGCTATCTCTCTGCTCAGAGCCTCCATCTTCTCCTTCATCTTCTGACTCTTCTGCTTCTCTTCCTCCCTCAGTGCAGCCATCCTGGCCTCCTCTTCCTCTTCTAGAAACTGGTGAAGCTTCTTAAACTGATCCTTAATCTGCGTCTCTGTGCGTCGGGCCTGGACCTTCATGTGTTTTGCTGTTTGATCAAACTTCACTTTAACTTGTTCAAAAACCTTTATCTTCTCCTTTAAGGGCTCCAGAGTTTCCTGAAGTTCCCTCTTGTGTTGTCGTGCAGCTTCATCGATGGGTCTGATTATGTGGTTGGAGTGTTTTTCTGAATGTAGACAGACGACACACACTGGCTGCTGATGGTCCAGACAGAAGAGTCTGAGTTTCTCAGAGTGCAGACTGCAGAGAGCCTCTGAAGCTCTCAGATCTCTCTGCTGTAAGAAACTCTCACACAGCTTCTTTAACTCCAGGTTACGAGGTGGTTCATACATAGATTTTTTCTTACAAACTGGACACTCCTGTTTTGGTTTCTCTGTCCACCAGGTCTTCAGACAGTCTCTACAGAAGCTGTGGCTACATGACAGGACAACAGGATCTCTAAAGACTTCATGACAGACCGAACAGCAGAAATCCTCCTCTGACATGGAAGCCATTTTGTCTCTGAGAGCAGCTGAAAACAGCAGAAACAGCAGACGTTAAAACAGGAAGTCAGTTGTGTTTCTCTCCCTCACACACGGGACAAGTTTGCCTTCAGGGCTGTCTGCCAGAAGGGTTTATTTTAACCCAGACCACTATCTTTTCCTAAACTTAACTAAGTAGTTTTGTTGTCTAAACCTAAGAGATTTCTGGCAGAAAGCCCAGAAGGTAAACGTCTCCCGTGAGCCCCTCCCTGCTGCAGAAAGTTGCCTCAGTTACTTTAACTTTGAGTCTCAAAGTGTTTTTCAGTCTGCAGCAGATTACTGTTAAAGTATTTCACTTCTTCAGTACTTTAGAGCTCCTTCCTGTAACTCTCCTCCCTCAGTTAAAGTCTCAGCTTTGTAATAAAAGGTAAATCTTACCGTCTGTCTGTCGCTGTGTCTCTTCTCACTGACAACTCGACAGGAACTAACTTGTTTCCTGGTCTGTTCAGATGACGTAATGTAAGGTGTGGAGCTTTCTCAATCAGCTTTTATTTCAATGTCAAAGTTCAGATGTTATGAAGTGTGGCTTTATGAGCTACTTCTCTATAGTCAGAAGGTAAGCAATATCCTGCTGCATACGGGGGCATCAACAGCTGGCCTTTAGGCTCCTAAAAACATATATACATATATATATATATATATATATATATATATATATATATATATATATATATCAGTGTAAGTGTACGCTACAGCTATATGTTTTTCAGCACTTTAATAGCCCGGTTAAGGTGTATACATGCAGGAATCCCCCAGTTACTGAAGGAGTTCTCTAGCTCTGTTAACAGGTTATAAGAAACGTCATGAAGATGTTTACATGGTGTTTGAGAAATCAGGGTATTGCCTTATCCTGAATATAATCAGTTTTTTAAACTGCATGTAAACACACTGACTGACTGTAGAGAAGCTCATACAAACATACCGGTGTCGTGTCTCTTTAACAGAGAAATCAAACGGTGAAATGCTCGATCACTCTCTAGTATGGAGACTCAGCCCAGGATGTTTCAGAGGAAAACCTTTTTAAAGCTATTCATGCTGAATTTGTTTGTCTTATTTTGAAAGTGTGCGACAGACAGGAGACAGGAAATGCAGTGAGAGAAGTGCAGCAAAGGTCAAATAAATGTGTGCACGCTGCGATCAAAGTTCTCCTCCCAGACACCCTGAGACATCAACACAGTAGCATATTTTAGGCTCCTAAAAACATATATCAGTTTAATTAGACGCTATATTCATAATATTTTTGCCGCTTTACATTGCTGTCAGACAGCCCTTTACTACGGGGAACTGAAGCTGTTATCTTTGCTCTCTTTAAAGCAGTGATGGACTGGGATCAAAAAACAGCCCTGCAACACAACAGCGCTATTGTTGTCAATAACCTAGCTTGGAAATTAGTAACTCTGTCTTCTGATTGAATCTTTCCACACACCTTGCCGCAGTACAATCTTGAATCTTTGTGGCTGCATGCAAAAAATAACATTATCAGTAGTGGCCCTTCTGGCATTTGCCCAAATTCCAGATGGCCTTTGACAAAAACAGTTATTTTACCTCCCAGAACACAGGAGTCGCTGCTCTACCACTGCCTCCATCGCTTAGTTAGTTTGTTAGTTATGTTAGTTCCTAACCCTTTAAAACACCAAAATCACACAACAACACAAACTTCTCCAACCTGGGGGCATGCCGGCCACCATCTACTGAAGCGAATACACTCGGTGGGTTTACATGCACAGCATTTTTAAATTCAAAATAGCCTCTTCATATCATTAATAATACAAAATAAATACACACACACACACACACACACACACCAGACGGTCTGCATCCAATCAGCAGGCATTTTGACTGAAATGCTAATATAACTATAGTTCTGCACCAGTTTGATTCATTTACCAGAGATACACATTTTTCTCTTAGGGGGAGGGGGGCTTACCCCAGGACCTAGATTACATTTCTGGCCTGGCCAAAGCCCCCAATGTTTCAAGATCCTAACAACACCTCTGTAGCTAACTAACGTTAAAGTTTGACGCCGGTCGCATCGGGCGGCCCAGTACCTCCACTGTTTTTTAGAGACACAGTCCCGTCAGCCCCAGAGATGGACAATCTGTTGAGCCGTCTCCCGTTTTCCGCTGCTCGGCTAGGATCGTTGCAGATGGACCGACCACAGGCTGCCGCCTCTGCTGATGTTTTGTTTTGTTGTATCATAGCAACGGTTTGCGGTGACAGATCATTTCCAAGTCAAATCCACTCCAGGGCAGGAGTGGAGAGGGGCAGAACGGAGCATGTGCAGACGCTCAACCCGATCTTACCCCGGTTAAGGTGTATGTAGAGCCTTTTAACAAGTCCTACATTAGGCCAATGAGGTGGGACGAAGGACTAACATGCTCTGATGTGTGTTCTGGGCAGCCAATCAATGAATGTCCATACATGGAATATCTTTCAGTGCAGTGACCCATTTATTCCAACTTAGACGGCCTGCTCCCCATAGCACAGGTAATACAGTCCATTTCATCTGGTTTAGTTTCATTCATCTCCTTTTAAACACAAATCCAACAATATATCAACACGCCACGTTGACACAGTGAAAAGCTGCATGCTTTCCCCTTAGCCACACACCTCTCTGTATCTCTGGCTGTTCATCACCTTTATGCTTTTCCAGAGGCAATGCTTCACCCAGTGCTTAAACATAAAACTGCATGCATTAGTGGCACCAAGTGATATATAAACAAAACAGAAACAAAGTTGCATAATGGCTCCAACAGTGTATACATGCAGGAATCCTCCGGTTACTGAAGGAGTTCTCTTGCTCTTTGTTCTACAAAATACTAACGATACAAATAAAAAATAAACACTAAAATACTCTTTCAGTGTTAACCTACGTTTTATTTATCATGAATAATATCCTCTGAGGATAAAGGTGGGGTTAATAATGTATGAAAATATTTGCTAAATTTAAGGTTGAGGCTTAATATTAAGGGGGGCACTGGCCACCCTTGCCCCTCCCCACCAAACCTCGTTTGTTGATGTTAGCGGACTATGTTTCTAAGCTATCCTTAGATATTGTTACACATTTAAATGAAGCTGTGTAGAGATTTTTAAGTGTGAGCTACACTGTCACTGTAAACATCACAAATGTTGTAATTGTTCAATCATATACATACATGAGCATTTCTGTAAATGTTTGCCAGTTTCATCTTCATGAGCCATTATCAGCTAACAAAGGTAATCTTCTGATATTTCTGTTCCCACTGCCTTCTATGTTTCAGTAAGCATTATTATCTGAAAGCACAACCCAATGATTAATGTTTATTCAGTAGCTTTAAGATCAGATGGCTGTTGGTTTACAGTCTCACTGCTTCTGTAAACATGCTTTTGGGAAAACCTGACAATACAATGTAATAATGATGTGGATAAATGTGCTACTAAACAGAGTTCAGTTCACTTTCTGCTGAATGTTACCAATGATCAAGACTGCTTTTATTTCACATCACAGACATTTATTGATGTAATAAGACAAATACATTCAGTTATACCGTTACAGAGTTAAAAAGAAAAGATAGTGTTGGACCCAACGTTAGCTTAAAATAACAAGGAACTGACTCAACTTGCCCAAAGTACTGTATTACTGGCCCCGGGCCATCAGGCCATCAGGCCGTTGCTTCTGTCAAACCCTGCTTAGTATCTCAAAGTATTCAGTTATAATCTTCAAATATTGACCTACATCAGAACTACACACAGACATTAAACACTAAAACAATCACAACAATTTAAATGGATTGACAGAACAACAATAATAATGTTTCATCTAAACATCCATATTTACATGTATAAACATCCATATGTAACTGGCAGATTAACTTGGACATACGGAAGCAAGTAAACATTCTTATAAGAGAGTTACATGTGGAGAGAGAGAGGGAGAGAGAGAGAGAGAAAAGGGGGAGGAAGGGATGGAGGGAGAGAGGGATGGAGAGAGAGAAACAGAGAGAGAGAGAGAGAGAGTTGATACTGATATAAGTGGTCAATTCTTCTCTTATGTGCATGTTTTAAGGTGTGCCTTTTGTTGTGACTTGTTTGATTGATTGATGTATTATTTTATTTGTTGTGTCTTTATGAAGTTTTAGGCCACTTCTCTCTAGTTGCCCCTCCTGTTGAGTGTGGCTGTAACTCCTGTCACTTTTAAGTATCTCCTCCATTTGTATATTCTGTTTGTTTTATTTCTGATTATTATAGATTCCAGGTATTAGTATTTTACATTTAGTTTTATCTTGATTTAGTATTTATATTTTTACTGATTGTTTAAAATGTATTCATGTTTAGAATCTACATCTGAGTTTTTAATTTGTGGACTTGCATGTGTTCGTGGGAACCCCAAATGAGTAGTTAAAAGTATGAAGTGGGTTTGAGTCCCAAGCTTTGGATATTCTTTGTGTGAAAGTCCCAAGGTGGCATTGTCGACATTTGTACCTGTAATACAATTTAGCAGACACCCCTCCACGTGTCTGGTTACACATATATCTTTTAGCTTTTTAAAACCTTTTGTTGTGTTTCATTCAGCCGTCTCCTGTACCACTGCAATCAGTTTAGGGACCGGTCATCCAATTTTTTTTTGTCTGGGGGGAGGGTCACCCAACTTTTGTATTCATGAGAACAGTAATATTTCAAAGTGGCTTGTTTGGTGCATACTGTATTTATCCATGTAGCTCCATGAAGCTCTCTCAGTCTCAGCCCCTATTGCTAGCAGATGGGTCCCTCCCTATTTAGTCAGCCAGACAATTTGAACTGTAGCTTTAGAGACCGTGGGATTTCCCAAACTGAATAAATCCCGCTCGCATATATAAAAACAAAACTGCTTTTGTAGCTCCATCGTGTTGTAACTAAGGCATCTGCTGAAAAGATATTTTATTCATTAGCATGATTGCCATACTGTTTAGTTCAAAAACATCCAAAACAACGTATGAAAACATACCAGACGCAAGATTTTATTTTGAAAAGTCGAAGCTCGCAGATTGCACCATCCAGGTTATGCATGAGATGGGAGGTCTCCAGGCTGCAGCAATACCCGATTCAAATATCCTTTTGGTCCCGGTGATTATTTGTGAAATTGTGCAAACGACAGCCTTTTCAAGGCATTTGAGAAGGAAGGAGTGGTAGCATGCAAGCACCCAAATTTACACTCGTCTAAGAAATGGAGTTTTGGATAATGTTCAGCTTTGGCAAGCTTACCTATGTGCTAAAATATACAATGACTGAGGAAGCCTAGTGACGAGTCCATAGCAACCAGTGTTGAATTTCTTATTACCCAGTGTCCTTTGTTGAATGGTCTCAATTAGGGCTGCAGCTATCAATTATTTTAGTAATCGAGTATTCTACCGATTATTCCATCGATTGATCGAGTAATCGGATAAGAAATAGTAAGAAATACTTAGTAAACAGCAATAGTAAATATTTATTTTTGCTGTTTATTAAAAAAAGGATATACAAAAGACAGGTTTCCTTTTTTAGAAAAAGCTACATTTTTTTATTGCCAAATTCCAAGACCCTTAAAAAAAAGTACATTTTTGGTGGCCCAAATGTTAATATTTTTCACCCCCTTCCCCATCTTGCCTCTGGCTCTTTGCACTGGATATGCAAAAGAGCTGTTCACTAACCAGAGGGTCAATGTGACGATACAAAGCTTACAGCAGGGCTATTCAACTACACTGTTCTGTGGGGACACATTTTCAGAAGCCTATTTTCGTCTTCCTTCATTTGTAATCTGGGCTGTCAGTCTTGTGTCCACAGAAGCGTCAACCTAATATGTGCTAGTATTGCGCTAGTAATAATCCTCCGTGTGGAAACACAGTGAGCCGTACAACCTTAATTACTGGTACATTGATGTATCGAAGCTTCGAGGCAAAGAATTTTGCAATCGAATTATTCGAGTTATTCAAGGAATTGTTTCAGCCATAGTCTCAATGTTTTATTGTTTTATTTCATGTGACTACTAGTAGGGCTGAACGATTAATTGCATTAACAACCATTATTCTGTTTATATTCAGTCTAAATATAATAGATGGACCACATTAACATTTAGGAAGTGAATAGTTGTTTAATATTATTATCACCACCCTAAAACTACAGACTCCATCAGTACTGTTGTTTTGACACACAGACCTTCAGTGGTGATATCTTCAGATCATCATCAGTGTTAATGTATGGAAACATCTTCTCAGTGAAAGTGTGTGTGAAGGTGTGTATGTGTGTGTTAGTATCAGGATCAGAGAACGACAACTTTCCTCTGTTCCAATCCAGAGTCACTCTGATCCTCCGGAGATCCTTCTTCTTCTTCTTAAATGGGAGATCAGTGCGTGGATCTGATGGAGACCACGCTGAGTATTTACCTTCAGAGAACCCTATTCTCCATAATCCAGACCGTATGACTCCCTTCCTCTGGACAGACTCTGCTAACACACCCAGTGTCCAGTCTGTACTGTCTCCAACCTCGACATCCCAGCTGTGAGTCCCTGAGTTAAAGCCCTCAGAGCCCACGACAGAGAAGTAAAAATCAATCCTCTCTGGATTATCAGGAAGCTGCTGTTTCTCTCCTCCTCTCACACTAGTCAGATCTTCAGACAGGATGAGTTCTGGATTAACAGTGTTTGGGTCCAGAATCAGAGGAGTGTAGGAGACCATGTCCTTCATCTTGTTCCAGATGTTGAAGCTCAGGTTGCCCAGGTGTTTGGCCTCGTCTATCAGAGCTCCTGAGAGCAGCTGTGGATCATCCAGCAGGGGGCTCTGCTGGACTCTTTCCACTGCAGCCTTGTAGTTGATCAGGAATGAGACATCTTCAGCTCTCAGGTCCTCCTCTGTGGCTCTGACTGTGTCTGAAAGAGCTGCTATCTCTCTGCTCAGAGCCTCCATCTTCTCCTTCATCCTCTGACTCTTCTGCTCCTCTTCCTCCCTCAGTGCAGCCATCCTGGCCTCCTCTTCCTCTTCTAGAAACTGGTGAAGCTTCTTAAACTGATCCTTAATCTGTCTCTCTGTGCGTCGGGCCTGGACCTTCAGGTGTTTTGCTGTTTGATCACACTCCTCTTTAACTTGTTCAAAAACCTTTATCTTCTCCTTTAAGGGCTCCAGAGTTTCCTGAAGTTCCTTCTTGTGTTGTCGTGCAGCTTCATCGATGGGTCTGAATCTGTGGTTGGAGTGTTTTTCTGAATGTAGACAGACGAGACACACTGGCTGCTGATGGTCCAGACAGAAGAGTTTGAGTTTCTCAGAGTGCAGACTGCAGAGAGCCTCTGAAGCTCTCTGATCTCTCTGCTGTAAGAGACTCTCACACAGCTTCTTTAAGTCCAGGTTACGAGGTGGTTCTGGTCTTGAAGATCTTTTCTTACAAACTGGACACTCTCGTCTGTTTCTCTCTCCACCAGCTCTCCAAACAGTCTTTACAGAAGCTGTGGCTACATGACAGAAGAACAGGATCTCTAAAGACTTCATGACAGACCGAACAGCAGAAATCCTCCTCTGACATGGAAGCCATTTTGTCTCTGAGAGCAGCTGAAAACAGCAGAAACAGCAGACTGTCCCAGTTTTAACTGCTCTTATTTTAACATAAATACCAATTATAATGACAAAACATATTTGTAGAACATTTATTGTAAAAAGAACCTACAATGTACAACATTTGTGTTTGTGTGTGTGTGTGTGTGTGTGTGTGTGCCTGCATGTGTGTGCAAACATTGGTGGTTCACATGCACAAGTGGCAACATGAACTGACAACATGTACTGTGGGTGTGTGTGTGTGTGTGTGTGTGTGTGTGTGTGTGTGTGTGTGTGTGTGTGTGTGTGTGTGTGTGTGTGTGTGTGTGCGTGTGCGTGTGTAGAATAGGCACACAAGCAAAGGAAAGTAGCAGGAGTGTGTGTATGGAGATGTCTTTCATCTCCTGGATGAAAATTGTACTCTTGGCCATTCATTTCCTATGGCGGTCATTTTTGACCGTAAACAATAAAAGTGTGACCAATTTGAATAAATCACTCAAAATTCAAAGAAAGTATTCACAATGAATTGTATGTGTTCAAACACCTCTTGTGAAGGGTATCATAAGGTCTTGAGGCAATCTGATGAAAAATCCTATTTTTATGATACAGGGAATATTTCAATTGGTCATTTTTGACCGGAACAGTGTTAGAAGGTTAATCAAGACCACTATCTTTTCCTAAATTTCCTAAATTTAACTAAGTAGTGTTGTTTTCTAAACCTAAGAGATTTCTGGCAGAAAGCCCAGAAGATAAACGTCTCCTGTGAGCCCCTCCCTGCTGCAGAAAGTTGCCTCAGTTACTTTCACTTTGAGTCTCAAAGTGTTTTTCAGTCTGCAGCAGGTTACAGTATTTAACTTCTTCAGTACTTTAGAGCTCCTTCCTGTAACTGTCCTCCCTCAGTTAAAGTCACAGCTTTGTAATAAAAGGTCAATCTTACCGTCTGTCTGTCGGTGCATGTCTTCTCACTGACAACTCAACAGGAACTAACTGGTTTACCTGGTCTGTCTCAGATGATGTAATATAAGGTGTGGAGCTTTCTCAGGCAGCTGATAAGTTTTATCTTAAAGACAAAGTTCAGATGTTATGAAGTGTGGTTTCATGAGCTATTTCTCCATAGTCAGAAGCTAAGCAATATCCTGCTGTATACGGGGGCAGCTGCACATTTTAGGCTCCTAAAAACTTATATATCGGTTTAATTAGACGCTATATTTATAATATTTTTGGCGCTTTACCTTTCTTTCAGACAGCTCTTTACAACGGGGAACTGAAGCTGTTATCTCGGCTCTCTTCAAAGCAGTGACGGACTGGGATCAAAAAACGGCCCTGGCATTTGCAACACAACGACACTATTGTTAATAACCTAGCTTGGAAATTAATAATTAAATTCAAAATATCCTTTAATATTTCATATAATTAATAATACAAAACAAACACACACACACACACAAAGACACAAACACACACATGCACAGATACACACACATGATACCAATGATCGATACTGCTTTTATTTCACATCACAGAATTTTTTTTGATGTCAAAAGATAAATACATTCAGTTCAGTTCATTCAGTTCACATGCACACCATTTTTTAATTCCAAATAGCTTGTAATATTTCATATAACTAATAATACAAAATGAATACAGACACACATCAGATGGTCTGCATGCAAGCAGCAGGCATTTTGACTGAAATGGTAATATAAATTTTGTTCTACACCAGATTGATTCATTTACCAGAAATACACATTTTTCTCTTAAGGGGCTTACCCCAGGACCTAGATTACATTTCTGGCCTGGCCTAAGCCCCCAATGTTTCAAGATCCTAACAACACCTCTGTAGCTAACTAACAGCGGCTTGGTCCCTCCAATGTGTTTGCAGAGACACAGTGCGGTCAGCCCCAGAGATGGGCACTGCCAGGTGCTCTTGAGCAAGGCACCGTACCCCCCACTAACCGCTCAGGGCGCTGGTCCAGCACTGGCAGCCCACTCACTCTGACATCTCTCCATTTGTGCATGAATAGGTCCTGAGTGTATTTCAGGCTTGTGTGTAGTGATTTCTAACAGAGTGTAAATTGTAATTTCCCCAATGGGGATCAATAAACAGTATAAATTATTATAAATTATTATTAGATGGACAATCTGTTGAGCCGTCTCCCGGTGTCTGGAAAAGTCGACGTAAAGCTTTATTTTTGTACCGTTTTGTTAAGAAAAACAAAAGAAAACGCCAGCGAAAAATGGAGTCTCAAGTGCGTCAGAACTCTGCCGCCTCTGCTGATGTTTTGTTTTGTTGTATCATAGCAACGGTTTGCGCTGACGGATCATTTCGGAGTCAAATCCAGTCCAGGGCAGGAGTAGGGAGCGGCAGAACGGAGCATGTGCAGACGCTTAACCCGATCTTACCCAGGTTAAGGTGTATGTAGAGTCTTTTAATAACTCCTACATTAGGCCAATGAGGTGACATGAAGGAAGAACCTGCTCTGATGTGTGTTCTGGGCAGTCAATAAATGAATGTCCATACATGGAATATCTTTCAGTGCAGGGACCCATTTATTCCAACTTAGATGGCCTTCTCACCGTAGCACAGGTAATACAGTCCATTTAATCTTGTTTAATTTCATTCATCTCCTTTTAAACACAAATCCAACAATACATCGACACGCCACGTTGACACAGTGAAAAGCTGTATGCTTTCCCCTTAGCCACACACCTCTCTGTATCTCTGGCTGTTCATCACCTTTATACTTTTCCAGAGGCAATGCTTCACCCAGTGCTTAAACATAAAACTGCATGCATTAGTGGCACTAAGTGATATATAAACAAAACAGAAAGAAAGTTGCATAATGGCTCCAACAGTGTATACATGCAGGAATCCTCCGGTTACTGAAGGAGTTCTCTAGCTCTTTGTTCTACAAAAGACTAACGATACAAATAAAAAATAAACACTAAAATACTCTTTCAGTGTTAACCTACGTTTTATTGATCATGAATAATATCCTCTGAGGATAAAGGTGGGGTTAATAATGTATGAAAATATTTGCTAAATTTAAGGTGGCCAGAGGGTGGTTGAGGCTTAATATTAAGGGGGCACTGGCCACCCTTGTCCCCCCCAGAACCTTGTTTGTTGATGTTAGTGGACTATGTTTCTAAGCTATCATTAGATATTGTTGCACATTTAAATTAAGCTGTGTAGAGACTTTTGGCAAGTGTGAGCTTCACTCTCCCTGTAAATATCCCAAATGTTGTAATTGTTCAATCATATACGTACATGAGCATTACTGTAAATGTTTGCCGGTTTCATCTTCATGAGCCATTATCAGCTAACAAAGGTAATCTTCTGATATTTCTGTTCCCACTGCCTTCTATGTTTCAGTAAGCATTATTATCTGAAAGCACAACCCAATGATTAATGTTTATTCAGTAGCTTTAATCAGATCGCTGTTGGTTTACAGTCTCACTGCTTCTGCAAACATGCTTTTGGGAAAACCTGGCAATACAATGTAATACTGATGTAGATAAATGTGCTACTAAACAGAGTTCAGTTCACTTTCTGCTGAATGTTACCAATGATCAAGACTGCTTTTATTTCACACCACAGACATTTATTGATGTCAAACGACAAATACATTCAGTTATACCGTTACAGAGTTAAAAAGAAAAGATAGTGTTGCACCCAACGTTAGCATCAAATTAGAAGGAACTGACTCGTCACTTTGACTGGCTGGCCAATCAACTTGCCCGACATACAGTCTTACTGTCCCTGGGCCATCGGGCCATCGGGCCATCAGGCCTTTGCTTATGTTGAACCCTGCTTAGTATCTCAAAGTAATGACTTACATCAAAACTACACATAGACATTAGACCAACACATTCTCACTCCCAGCGCGTCAGAAAGCGACATTTGGTCAGATATCTTTGGCGTTTGTTATTAACGCTAAAAGTCTCCTTTAGACTTGTATGTGACGTGCTTGGTCGGGACTCTCGGCATCACTTTTTGATGCTCTGGGTTGCGATGCACGTTTAACTGACATATGGCACAAGAACGGGACAGTTAGGTATAAGAAAAGATAGATCACATTAACTTTTAACCCAGCTTACACCAAGCCCTTTCCTGTCACATTATGACTCACTGTGAGCTCATTCTTCTCTCTGTCTGCAGGTCTCATCTCAAATTAACATCACAACCAGGACCAGAAGCAGGAAGAGCTCCTAAATATATTTAGAACAGTTTAACACAGTTATAATGGCATAAAACATAAAGAAAGAGATAAGTCCCTTTGATAAACTTTTTTTTTAAATAGTAAAACAGTTGATTTCCCTAAAGGTAACACATGTACTGTATATATAATACAGGAAAAAGAGAATTTGTGGCTTTGCATCATTCACACAAACTCAACACCAGTGCTGGAATGTAACTAAGTATATTCACTCCAGTACTGTATTTTAGTCCAGAACTTTATGTTTCTCAGATTCTTGATCATGCAAATGGTCAATGTTTGAAGATGGACATTTAAAACGCAATGTTTCTATCCAGTTTGTAGTTTTTGGCTTAACTTTGGAGCTTTTTACATTATAGCCGCACCGAGACCCATTTACGGATGGTCTGAATTGTTTTTGGCGATCTTTTAAACCAAACATACTTTTTCAAACCCTGCAGACTGTATTTGGGGTTAGGAGGGTTAAGAAGTGAATTATTATCACCACCCTAAAACTACAGACTCTATCAGACCTGTTGTTTTGTCACACAGACCTTCAGTGGTGATATCTTCAGTGGGGCTTTATTCACAGTGAAAATGTATGGAAACATCTTCTCAGTGAAAGTGTGTGTGAAGGTGTGTATGTGTGTGTTAGTGTCAGGATCAGAGAACGACAGCTTTCCTCTATTCCAGTCCAGAGTCACTCTGATCCTCTGGAGCTGCTTCTCAAATGGGAGATCAGTGTTTGGAGCTGATGGAGACCACGCTGAGTATTTACCTTCAGAGAAATATATTCTCCATAATCCAGACTGCATGCCTCCATTCCTCTGGACAGACTCTGCCAACACACCCAGTGACCAGTCTGTACTGTCTCCAACCTCGACATCCCAGCTGTGAGTCCCTGAGTTAAAGCCCTCAGAGCCCAGGACAGTGGCGAGAGAATCAAACCTCTCTGGATTATCAGGAAGCTGCTGTTTCTCTCCCCATCTCACACTAGTCAGATCTTTAGACAGGATGAGGTTTGGATAAGCAGTGTTTGGGTCCAGAATCAGAGGAGAGTAGGAGACCATGTCCTTCATCTTGTTCCAGATGTTGAAGCTCAGGTTGCCCAGGTGTTTGGCCTCGTCTATCAGAGCTCCTGAGAGCAGCTGTGGATCCTCCAGCAGGGGGCGCTGCTGGACTCTTTCCACTGCAGCCTTGTAGTTGATCAGGAATGAGACGTCTTCAGCTCTCAGCTGCTCCTCTGTAGCTCTGACTGTGTCTGAAAGAGCTGCTATCTCTCTGCTCAGAGCCTCCATCTTCTCCTTCATCCTCTGACTCTTCTGCTCCTCTTCCTTCCTCAGTGCAGCCATCCTGGCCTCCTCTTCCTCTTCTAGAAACTGGTGAAGCTTCTTAAATTGATCCTTAATATGTTTCTCTGTGCGTCGGCCCTGGACCTTCATGTGTTTTGCTGTTTGATCAAACTTCACTTTAACTTGTTCAAAAACCTTTAACTTCTCCTTTAAGGGTTTCAGAGTTTCCCGAAGTTTCTTCTTGTGTTGTCGTGCAGCTTCATCGATGGGTCTGAATCTGTGGTTGGAGTGTTTTTCTGAATCTCTGCAGACGAGACACACTGGCTGCTGATGGTCCAGACAGAAGAGTTTGAGTTTCTCAGAGTGCAGACTGCAGAGACCCTCTGAAGCTCTCTGATCTCTCTGCTGTAAGAAACTCTCACACAGGTTCTTTAAGTCCAGGTTACGAGGTGGTTCTGGCCTTGAAGATCTTCTCTTACAAACTGGACACTCCTGTGCCTGTTTCTCTCTCCACCAGGTCTTCAGACAGTCTTTACAGAAGCTGTGGCTACATGACAGAAGAACAGGCTCTCTAAAGACTTCATGACAGACCGAACAGCAGAAATCCTCCTCTGACATGGAAGCCATTTTGTCTCTGAGAGCAGCTGAAAACAGCAGAAACAGCAGACGTTAAAACAGGAAGTCAGTTGTGTTTCCCTCCCTCGCACACGGGACAAGTTTGCCTTCAGGGCTGTCTGCAAACTGTCCCAGTTTTAACTGCTTTTATTTTAACATAAATACCAATTAAAATGACGAACAAAATATTTGTAACAGAACATTTATTGTATAAAGAACCTACAATGTACAACATGTGTGTGTGTGCCTGCATGTGTGTGCAAACATTGGTGGTTCACATGCACAAGTGGCAACATGACAACATGAACTGACAACATGTACTGTGTGTGTGTGTGTGTGTGTGTGTGTGTGTGTGTGTGTGTGTGTGTGTGTGCGTGTGCGTGTGTAGAATAGGCACACAATCAAAGGAAAGTAGCAGGAGTGTGTGTATGGAGATGTCTTTCATCTCCTGGATGAAAATTATACTCTTTGCCATTCATTTCCTATGGCGGTCATTTTTGAACGTAAACAAAAAAAGTGTGACCAATTTGAATAAATCACTCAAAATTCAAAGAAAGTAGTCACATTGAATTGTATGTGTTCAAACACCTCTTGTGAAGGGTATCATAAGGTCTTGAGGCAATCTGATGAAAAATCCTATTTTTATGATACAGGGAATATTTCAATTGGTCATTTTTGACCGGAACAGTGTTAGAAGGTTAATCGAGACCACTATCTTTTCCTAAATTTAACTAAGTAGTGTTGTTTTCTAAACCTAAGAGATTTCTGGCAGAAAGCCCAGAAGGCAAACTTCTCGCCCCCTCCCTGCTGCAGAAAGTTGCCTCAGTTACTTTCACTTTGAGTCTCTAAGTGTTTTTCAGTCTGCAACAGATTACAGTTAAAGTATTTCACTTCTTCAGTACTTTAGAGCTCCTTCTTGTAACTCTCCTCCCTCAGTTAAAGTCACAGCTTTGTAATAAAAGGTAAATCTTACTGTCTGTCTTTCGGTGCGTGTCTTCTCACTGACAACTCAACTGGTTTCCTGCTTTGTCTCAGATGATGTAAGATATGGAGGTTTCTCATGCAGCTGATGAGTTTTATCTTAAAGGGACAGTTCAGATGTGTTTTTCAGTGTGGATATTTGAGTTACTTGTCCATAGTCAGAAGCTGTGTTTCATTAGTGTTTCAACATGTCCTACTTCACTTCCCCTCAGCCCTTGGTATGACATAACCGCACATGTCACATGGTGGCCACTTGGAGAGCAGAGGGAAAGTGGGCGGGGGATTGAAATGGAACGCACCCCTTGTTCACTTTCAGCCCAAACTATAAGGATCGACTGCCAGTTGTAGGCTTATAGAGCTACTGTTTCAGCTACTGCTGTGTGTTTTATTTTCCAATCTTATTTCCATTATTTATGGCTTTCTATCCCCGTTTTTATGTTCATTCTATGTCTGCTTATGTCATGCTGTTTCCTTATTGTACAGTAGGCCTGTTTCTTGTATAAAAGGCGCAATACAAATTTCATATAAAGTATCATTAGTGCTTTTTACACATTAATACCTGCAGTCTCATTTAAATAAATCTTGGATTTATAAAGTTTGTGATCTGTATCATGATTAATCATATTAATGTTTATATCTTGCAAAAACAGAATTTGCCGGTTTCATCTTCATGAGCCATTATCAGCTAACAAAGGTAATCTTCTGATATTTCTGTTCCCACTGCCTTCTATGTTTCAGTAAGCATTATTATCTGGAAGCACAACCGATAGATAAATGTTTATTCAGCAGCTTTAAGATCAGATGGCTGTTGGTTTACAGTCTCACTGCTTCTGTAAACATGCTTTTGGGAAAACCTGGCAATACAATGTAATACTGATGTGGATAAATGTGCTACTAAACAGAGTTCAGTTCACTTTCTGCTGAATGTTACCAATGATCAAGACTGCTTTTATTTCACATCACAGACATTTATTGATGTCAAAAGACAAATACATTCAGTTATACCGTTACAGAGTTAAAAAGAAAAGATAGTGTTGGACCCAACGTTAGCTTAAAATAACAAGGAACTGACTCAACTTGCCCAAAGTACTGTCTTACTGGCCCCGGGCCATCAGGCCATCAGGCCGTTGCTTCTGTCAAACCCTGCTTAGTATCTCAAAATATTTAGTTATAATCCTAAAATATTGACTTACATCAAAACTACACACAGACATTAAACACTAAAACAATCACAACAATTTAAATGGATTGACAGAACAGAACAACAATAATAATGTTTCATCTAAACATCCATATTTACATGTATAAACATCCGTATGTAAACGGCAGATTAACTTGGACATACGGAAGCAAGTAAACATTCTTATAAGAGAGTTACATGTGGAGAGAGAGAGAGAGAGGAGAGATAGAGAGAGAGAGTTGATAGTGAAATAAGTGGACAATTCTTCTCATATGTGCATGTTTTAACGTGTGCCTTTTGTTGTGACTTGTTTTATTGATTGATTTATTATTTCATTTAATTTGTTGTTTTTAGTATCTCCTCCATTTGTTTATTTGTTTTGTATTTTAGATTCCAGGTATAAGTATTTTACATTTAGTTTTATCTTGATTTATTATTTATATTTTTACTGATTGTTTAAAATATATTTATGTTTTGAATCTACGTCTCTGAGTTTTTAATTAGTGGACTTGCCTGTTTTCGAGGGAACCCCAAATGAGTTGTTAAAAGTAAGGAAGTGGGTTTGATTCGGGTTAGGGTTAGGCTTTGGATATTCTTTGGGTGAAAGTCCCAAGGTAGCATTGTCGACATTTTAACCTGTAATACAATTTAGCCGACACCCCTCCACGTGTCGGGTTACACAAGAACAAGATCACCTTGTCCCAGCTGCCCATGGCTCTGAAATCAGGTAATACCATCACTACCGATAAGTTCACGATTTTAGAGAACTTCAATAAGCATTTCACTAAAGCCGGCAATGCTTTCCATCTGGCGACCGGACCACCAGTAAACTGCTCTACAACCCCCGCAACTACACGTCCAAATTTACATCAATGATGTGACTCTTGCTGTCGGGCGCTCACAAATCCACCTCTATGCAGACGACACCATCCTGTACACATATGGCCCCTCATTGGATAATGTGCCATCAAACCTCCAGGAGAGCTTCAAGGCTATTCAGCACTCTTCTGAAACCTCCAATTACTTCTAAAATCTGGCAAAACCAAGTTCATGCTTTTCAATCGATCACTGCCGAACCCTGCCCATCCCATTTGCATTACCACGCTCAATGGGCTGGAATTAGAAAATGTGACAGTGTACATAATTAGGTGTCTGGCTAGACAGTTCCCTCACCTTCCAGCATCATATAAACACCTTAAATCTAAAATTAAGTCTAGGATCGGTTTTCTATTCCACAACAGGGCCTCCTTCACTCCCGCTGCCAAACTGACTTTGGTGAAAATGACAACTTTACCAATTCTTGATTTCAGTGATGTTATTTACAGAACCTCAAACTCTTTCCTGAAAAAAATGGATGTTCTCTATCACAGTGCCATAAGATTTGTGACCAGAGCCCCTTTTAATACCCACCACTGCAACCTCTATGCATTAGTTGGCTGGTCCTCGCTACACACTTGACGCCTAACTCACTGGTACCAACTCATTTACAAGTCTGTGCTAGGCAAAGCCCCGCTGTACCTAAGCTCAATGGTCGCAATAGCATTACCCACCTGCAACCTTTGCTCAAGCAGTTACATCTCCTTGGTCACCCCAAAAGCGCACACCTCCTTTGGCCGCCACTCCTTCCAGTTCTCAGCTGCAAATGACTGGAATGAACAACAAAAAAAACCTGAAACTCAAAACCCTTATCCCACTAACTACCTTTAAAGCACATCTGACCAAGCTCCTGTCCGATCAGTGCATGTGCTAATTGTTCTCCATCATTCATGCATTGTTTTTATACACCCTATCCCACTGCCTCTGTCATGCCCCATTGCACATTTGCACATATGTTTACACACTTTTGCACTTTGCATCTGCCCTGGCATGCAAGACTGTATTTATCCGCACCATTGTTGCAATACCTTGTTGTCACACAATTTTTGCACATATACTACTCATATTTACACCTACCTTACTATTTAGACCACTACCTGCACTAACTGTATATTGACTCCTTACTATATTCAGCACAGACTGTCTATTTATGTTTACTGTGTTATTACTGATCCACATCATTATCTAGACGACATCTTGCACTAACTGTATTCTGACTCTTTACTACATCTCAGCAATGTTATAGATTGTCTTTTCATGTATATTATGTTATCACCATACCACTTTCGCATATCCATCGACTTACTTACACCTCGCTTTGCGCAGGTTTTGTAATGCCTAATTAATATGTACCTTTGTAGCCTATTGTATTCTGTTTTCTTGTACTATATTGAATGTGAAACTGTATGTTGTCTTGTACGCTTATACTTTTCTTGGCCAGGTCGATTTGCAAATGAAAACCTGTTCTCAACGGCCTACCTAGTTAAATAAAGTTTAAATAAAAAAAGAAAAATAGAAAAATAGATCTTTTAGCTTTTTAAAACCTTTTGTTGTGTTTTATTCAGCCGTCTCCTGTACCGCTGCAATCAGTTTACTACCCTTTTATATTAATGACCAATATTCTGCTATATATTTATTCTTTATATAATAGATTGACCACATTAACGTTTAGGCAGTGAATAGTTATTTACTATTATTATCACCACCCTAAATCTACACACTCCATCAGATCTGTTGTTTTGTCACACACACCTTCAGGGGCGATATCTTCAGATTACCCAGAGTGTAAATGAATGGAAACATCTTTTCAGTGAAAGTGTGTGTGGAGGTGTGTATGTGTGTGTTAGTATCAGGATCAGAGAACGACAGCTTTCCTCTGTTCCAGTCCAGAGTCACTCTGATCCTCTGGAGCTGCTTCTCAAATGGGAGAACAATGTTTTGAGCTGAAGGAGACCACGCTGAGTATTTACCTTCAGAGAAATATATTGCCCATAATCCAGAGTCTATGGCTCCCTTCCTCTGGACCGGCTCTGCTAACATACCCAGTCTCCAGTATGTACTGTCTCCAACATCGACATCCCAGCTGTGAGTCCCTGAGTTAAAGCCCTCAGAGCCCAGGACAGAGTGGTATCTATCAAACCTCTCTGGATTATCAGGAAGCTGCTGTTCCTCTCCTCGTCTCACACTGGTCAGCTCTTCAGACAGGATGAGGTTTGGATAAGCAGTGTTTGGGTCCAGAATCAGAGAAGAGTAGGAGACCATGTCCTTCATCTTGTTCCAGATGTTGAAGCTCATGTTGCCCAGGTGTTTGGCCTCGTCTATCAGAGCTCCTGAGAGCAGCTGTGGATCATCCAGCAGGGGGCGCTGCTGGACTCTTTCCACTGCAGCCTTGTAGTTGATCAGGAATGAGACGTCTTCAGCTCTCAGCTGCTCCTCTGTGGCTCTGACTGTGTCTGAAAGAGCTGCTATCTCTCTGCTCAGAGCCTCCATCTTCTCCTTCATCCTCTGACTCTTCTGCTCCTCTTCCTCCCTCAGTGCAGCCATCCTGGCCTCCTCTTCCTCTTCTAGAAACTGGTGAAGCTTTTTAAACTGATCCTTAATCTGTGTCTCTGTGCGTCGGGCCTGGACCTTCAGGTGTTTTGCTGTTTCATCACACTTCACTTTAACTCGTTCAAAAACCTTTATCTTCTCCTTTAATGGCTCCAGAGTTTTCTGAAGTTCCTTCTTGTGTTGTCGTGCAGCTTCATCGACGGGTCTGATTCTGTGGTTGGTGTGTGTTTCTGAATGTAGACAGACGAGACACACTGGCTGCTGATGGTCCAGACAGAAGAGTTTGAGTTTCTCAGAGTGCAGACTGCAGAGAGCCTCTGAAGCTCTCTGATCTCTCTGCTGTAAGAAACTCTCACACAGCTTCTTTAACTCCAGGTTACGAGGTGGTTCTGGCCTTGAAGATCTTCTCTTACAAAATGGACACTCCTGTGTTGGTTTTTCTGTCCACCAGCTCTTCAAACAGTCTCTACAGAAGCTGTGGCTACATGACAGAAGAACCGGATCTCTGAAGATTTCATGACAGACCGAACAGCAGAAATCCTCCTCTGACATGGAAGCCATTTTGTCTCTGAGAGCAGCTGAAAACAGCAGAAACAGCAGACGTTAAAACAGAAAGTGAGTTGTGTTTACCTCTCTCGCACAGGGGACAAGTTTGCCTTCAGGGCTGTCTGCTAGAAGGGTGTATGTTAACCCAAACAACTATCTTTTCCTAAACTAAGTAGTTTTTTTTGTTTAAACCTACGTTTACCTTTCTGGCAGAAAGCCCAGAAGGTAAACGTCTCCCGTGTGCTCCTCCCTGCTGCTCAAAGTTGCCTCAGTTACTTTAACTTTGAGTCTTTCAGTGTTTTTTTGTTTTTTAAGTATTTTTTTCAGTCTGCAGCAGATTACAGTTACAGTATTTCACTTCTTCAGTACTTCAGGGCTCCTTTCTGTAACTGTCCTCCCTCAGTTAAAGTTAAAGCTTTGTAATAAAAGGTAAATCTTACCGTCTGTCTGTTGGTGCGTCTCTTCTCACTGACAACTCAACAGGAACTGGTTTACCTGGTCTGTCTCAGATGACGTACTGTAAGGTGTGGAGCTTTCTCATGCAGCTTATGAGTTTTATCTTAAAGGGACAGTTCAGATGTTTTTTCAGTGTGGATGTTTGAGCTACATCTCCATAGTCAGAAGCTGAGTTTAATTAGTGTTTCAACATGCCCTCCTTCACTTCCCCTCAGCCCTTGGTATGACATAACAGCATATGTCACACGGTGGCCACTTGGAGAGCAGAGGGAAAGTGGGTGGGGGATTGAAATAAAACGCACGCCTTCTTCACTTTCAGCCCAAACTATAAGGATCGACTGCCAGTTGTAGGCTCATAGTGCTACTGCTTCAGCTACTGCAGTTTTTTTATTTGACTTATTTCCATTAATTATGGCTTTCTATCCCCATTTTTATGTTCATTCTATGTCATGCTGTTTCCTTATTGTACAGTAGGCCTATTTCTTGTATAATAAGCGCTATAAAATCTTCATAAAAAGTATCATTACTGGTTTTTACACATCATAAATACCTGCAAACTCATTTAAATAAAGCTTGGTAATCAGCTGCATGAGTCTCTGATTTATAAAGTTTGTGATCTGTATCATGATCAATCATATTAATGTTTATATCTCGCAAAAACAGAATATATCTTTCATGAATTTACAGACAATGTTGGAAATAAAGAAATAACACATACAACTTGTTAGGCTTGTTGGTTCCTGCTGTAATGTTTCCTGTTTTATTTTGTTAACTTTTGCTCTGTTTTGGTTGATTCCTGTTTCTTGTTATTTGTTCTATTTTTTTCTGTACTCGTCTTGTATGTTTCTCTTGGTTTCCTTCCTGTATTATTTTACAGTGTTTAGTTCAGCCTGTTCTCATGAACCAAACATTCGATTACTATAAAAAGTTAAGCGCTGTAATTTGTATGATTTACACGTTTTTCTTCCTGAATGCACCACATTGACGACTGCTGTATAAGAATGTGGCTGGTCGCGCAGTGAGAAGGTCAGGAGGCCATGGGTTTGGCGATAACAAACAGGACTTTCAAGCCAGAGAGCAGGGTTCGCTTCCTGGGAAAAACTAAAGACTTTCACCCAGGTAATGTGTGTTCCTTGGGAGTGTTATAATAAAAACATGGTCAGCCCTATGTTCCCACAGCCCAAGGATCCCACATTTCTAAGTTTTTCTTAAATTAGGCCCTATGTTAGGGTTACATTCCATCTGTAGTCCTTTGCTACTGGATAATAGGTTGGGTGTAATTTTTCTACCAAATTGGGAGAAAGGGGGATACAATCTGATATACATTTATGAAAAAGCAAATGTGGGAACACGGGGCCTAATTTAGAATAAAATCTTAGAAATGTGGGAACAAAGGGCTGTGGGAACATAGGCACGCTCCCATGCAAACCACAACCTTTTCCTAAACTTAACTAGTCGTTTTTGTGCCAAAACTTAACTTTCCTCACCGCATAACGCTCACTTTTTCTAGGACAGACTCTGCTAACACACCCAGTACCCAGTCTGCACTTTCTCCAACCTCGACATCCCAGCTGTGAGTCCTCAGTCACTTATTCTGGGCTAACTATACCACCAACTACCACTGACCTGACAGAGCACCGTAGCCTGTGGCACAATGCTCTGTAGCGGCTTAAACATTCAGCAACTGCTGCTCTGTAGCCGATGTCACATGACATAGTTTGTATGATATCATATGAACCCGTTCATGAGAATGCATTGTTTAGTTTCATGTGTCTTGGTTTAGCTTTGTTTCCTGTTTGAGTCTGATTTGTCCCTAAACCTTTTCACCTGTTTGCTCCCTTCCTGCTCATTTGCCCCTGTATTCAATGTCCTGTTATGTTTAGACCTTGTCATGTTTTCATCGTTGTGGAGTGTACCTGCTTGTTCCCTGTTCCTGTTTATTTACCCCTTGTGTAGTATATTTTGCCTTTGAGGAGTTTAGTTATTATTTTGGAGCTTCCACCTTGGTTTGAATTCCAGCATTTAAAGACTCATGTAAGTCTGGATTTTTCTGGGCATTTTGGATCCAGAAATCTGTTTCCTGCCTAAGCACTGAGCCAGCCTGACACAACTATCCAGTAAATATAAAGTATAAATAGTAAAATATAAATAAAGTAAATACTAACTGATAGTGATGGCCAAATGAAGCTTTGTGAAGCATTTTCTTTATTTTCTGAGCCCGCTATATGGCGCTCTTGTTTTAAGAGAAAGGCCTAAGGCCCTGCAATTCAGTGTATTCGCAACCCTTTGTTGAACAGAGAGCGCCATCTAGTGGGCTCAGGAAATAAAGAAAAGGCTTCACGAAGCTTCATTTGGCCATCACTACTAACTGACATTAGTTATATTACATGTTTCAGTAACATATCAAGCAATGAGGAAACTAAAAAGTTGAAATTTATTCATTTTAATTTATTCATTTCTGCTCAGCATCTCATAATATAATAATCATATAAAATAATATATATTAATTATATAATATAATCATAACATATTGACTTACATCAAAACTACACAGACATTAAACACTAAAATAATCACAACAATTTCAATGGATTGACAGAACAGAACAACAATAATAATGTTTCATCTTAACATCCATATTTACATGTAAAAACATCAGTATTAAACCGGCAGGTTAACTTAAAAATACGGAAGCAAGTAAGCATTCTTATAAGAGAGTTACATGTGGAGAGAGAGAGGGAGAGAGAGAGAGGGGGAGGGAGAGAGAGAGTTTATAGTGAACTAAGTGGCCAATTCTTCTCTTATGTGCATGTTTTAACTTATGCCTTTTGTTGTGACTTGTTTTTTTGATTGATTTATTATTTAATTTCGTTTGTTGTTTTTGCATGAAGTTTTTGGCCACTTCTCTCTAGTTGCCCCTCCTGTTGAGTGTGGCTGTAACTCCTGTCACTTTTTAGTATCGCCTCCATTTGTATATTCTGTTTGTTTTATTTCTGATTATTTTAGATTGCATTAGGATTACTTTTAGCTTTTTAAACCTTTTGTTGTGTTTCATTAATTTTCATTCAGCCGTTTTCTGTACCGCTGCAATCAGTTTACTATCCTTTATATTAACAACCATTATTCTGTTAATATTCATTCTATATATAATAGATGGACCAAATTTACATTTAGGAAGTGAATACTTTTTTACTATTATTATCATCACCTAAAATTACAGACTCCGTTAGACATGTTGTTTTGTCACACAGACATTCAGTGGTGATATCTTCAGATTACAAAAAGTGTAAAT
The DNA here is from genome assembly GCF_010015445.1 of Perca fluviatilis. NCBI lineage: Eukaryota > Metazoa > Chordata > Actinopteri > Perciformes > Percidae > Perca > Perca fluviatilis. The sequence continues at coordinate 1,036,497 of NC_053130.1, forward strand.
TAATGGGAACATCTTCTCAGTGAAAGTGTGTGTGAAGGTGTGTATGTGTGTGTTAGTATCAGGATCAGAGAACGACAGCTTTCCTCTGTTCCAGTCCAGAGTCACTCTGATCCTTGTGAGCTTCTTCTTAAATGGAAGAACAGTGTCTGCAGCTGATGGAGACAGAGCTGAGTATTTACCTTTTGAGAACCATATTCTCCATAATCCAGAAGGTAAGCCTCCCTTCCTCTGGACAGACTCTGCTAACACACCCAGTCTCCAAAATGTACTGTCTCCAACCTCGACATCCCAGCTGTGAGTCCCTGAGTTAAAGCCCTCAGAGCCCAGGACATACCAGTGATAATCAAACCTCTCTGGATTATCAGGAAGCTGCTGTTCCTCTCCTAGTCTAAAACTGGTCAGATCTTCAGACAGGATGAGTCTTGGATGAGCAGTGTTTGGATCCAGAATCAGAGGATAATAGGAGACCATCTCCTTCATCTTGTTCCAGATGTTGAAGCTCAGGTTGCCCAGGTGTTTGGCCTCGTCTATCAGAGCTCCTGAGAGCAGCTGTGGATCCTCCAGCAGGGGGCTCTGCTGGACTCTTTCCACTGCAGCCTTGTAGTTGATCAGGAATGAGACGTCTTCAGCTCTCAGCTGCTCCTCTGTGGCTCTGACTGTGTCTGAAAGAGCTGCTATCTCTCTGCTCAGAGCCTCCATCTTCTCCTTCATCTTCTGACTCTTCTGCTCCTCTTCCTCCCTCAGTGCAGCCATCCTGGCCTCCTCTTCCTCTTCTAGAAACTGGTGAAGCTTCTTAAACTGATCCTTAATCTGTCTCTCTGTGCGTCGGGCCTGGACCTTCAGGTGTTTTGCTGTTTGATCACACTTCACTTTAACTTGTTCAAAAACCTTTATCTTCTCCTTTAACGGCTCCAGAGTTTTCTGAAGTTCCTTCTTGTGTTGTCGTGCAGCTTCATCGATGGGTCTGATTCTGTGGTTGGTGTGTTTTTCTGAATGTAGACAGACGAGACACACTGGCTGCTGATGGTCCAGACAGAAGAGTTTGAGTTTCTCAGAGTGCAGACTGCAGAGAGCCTCTGAAGCTCTCTGATCTCTCTGCTGTAAGAAACTCTCACACAGCTTCTTTAACTCCAGGTTACGAGGTGGTTCTGGCCTTGAAGATCTTCTTTTACAAACTGGACACTCCTGTGTCTGTTTCTCTGCCCACCAGCTCTTCAGACAGTCTTTACAGAAGCTGTGGCTACATGACAGAAGAACCGGATCTCTGAAGATTTCATGACAGACCGAACAGCAGAAATTCTCCTCTGACATGGAAGCCATTTAGTCTGTGAAAGCAGCTGAAAACTGCAGAAACAGCAGACGTTAAAACAGGAAGTCAGTTGTGTTTCTCTCCCTCGCACACGGGACAAGTTTGCCTTCAGGGCTGTCTGCTAGGAGGGTTTATTTTAACCCAAACCACTATCTTTTCCTAAACTTAACTAAGTAGTTTTGTTGTCTAAACCTAAGAGATTTCTGGCAGAAATCCCAGAAGGTAAACGTCTCCCGTGTGCCCCCTCCCTGCTGCACAAAGTTGCCTCAGTTACTTTAACTTTGAGTCTCTAAGTGTTTTTTTTTCAGTCTACAGCAGATTACAGTTAAAGTATTTCACTTCTTCAGTACTTCAGAGCTCCTTCCTTTAACTGTCCACCCTCAGTTAAAGTCACAGCTTTGTAATAAATTGTAAATCTTACCGTCTGTCTGTTGGTGCGTCTCTTCTCACTGACAACTCAACAGGAATAAACTGGTTTACCTGGTCTGTCTCAGATGACGTACTGTAAGGTGTGGAGCTTTCTCATGCAGCTGATGAGTTTTATCTTAAAGGGACAGTTCAGATGTGTTTTTTCAGTGTGGATATTTGAGTTACTTCTCCATAGTCAGAAGCTGTGTTTCATTAGTGTTTCAACATGCCCTCCTTCACTTCCCCTCAGCCCTTGGTATGACGTAACAGCATATGTCACACGGTGGCCATTTAGAGCAGAGGGAAAGTGGGCGGGGGATTGAAATGGAACGCACCCCTTGTTCACTTTCAGCCCAAACTATAAGGATTGGCTGCCAGTTGTAGGCTTATAGCGCTACTGTTTCAGCTACTCATGTGTGTTTCATTTTCCGATCTTATTTCCATTAATTATGGCCTTCTATCCCCATTTTTATGTTCATTCTATGTCTCCTTATGTCATGCTGTTTCCTTATTGTACAGTAGGCCTATTTCTTGCATAAAAGGCGCTATACAAATTTCATATAAAGTATCATTAGTGCTTTTTACACATTAATACCTGCAGTCTCCCTTAAATAAATATTGGTAATCAATTGCATGAGTCTCTGATTTATAACGTTTGTGATCTGTATCATGATTAATCATATTAATGTTTATATTTTGCAAAAACAGAATGTATCTTTTATGCATTTACAGACAATGTTGGAAATAAAGAAATCACACATACAACTTGTTAGGGTTGTGGATTCCTGCTGCTTTTTCCTGTTTTATTTTGTTAACTCTTGCTCTGTTTTGGTTGATTCCTGTTTCATGTTATTTGTTCAGATTTTTCTGTACTCATTTTGTATGTTTCGCTTGGTTTACTTCTTGTATTATTTTGTAGTGTTTAGTTCAGCCTCTTCTCATTAACCATACGTTCAATAAGCTATGAAAAGTTAAGCGCTGTAATTTGTATGATTTACAAATTTTTTTGCCGAATGCACCACATTGACTGATACTGTATAAGAACGTGGCTGGTCGTGCAGGGAGGAGGTCAGAGGGGGATCGGGATGGGTTGGCAATAAATTACAGGACTTTCAAGCCAGAGAGAAAAACTAAAGAATTTCACCCAGGTAATGCATGTTCCTTGGGAGTGTTAGAAACATGGTCAGCCTTATGTTCCCACAGCCCAAGCATCTCACAATTCTAAGTTTTTCTTAAATTAGGCCCTATGTTAGGGTTACATTCCATCTGTAGTCCTTTGCTACTGGATAACAGGTTGGATGTAATTGGCTACCAAATTGGGAGAAAGGGGGATACAATCTGATATATATTTATGAAAAAGCAAATGTGGGAACATGGGGCCTAATTTAGAATAAAATCTTAGAAATGTGGGAACAAAGGGCTGTGGGAACATAGGCACGCTCCCATGCAAACCACAACCTTTTCCTAAACTTAACTAGTCGTTTTTCTGCCAAAACTTAACTTTCCTCACCGCATAACGCTCACTTTTTCTTGCCTAATCTTAACCGTCATCTCCGCTGAAATGACCGACAGCTCATGTTGCTCTGTACCCGGCTCATAGTCACTTATTCTGGGGTAACTATACCACCAACTACCGCTGACCTGATGGAGCACCTTAACCTGTGGCACAATGCTCTGTAGCTGCTTAAACATTCAGCAACTGCTGCTCTGTAGCACGGAGCTCTGTAGTCGATGTCACATGACCAGTCTGAGGTCTCCTAGTTTGTATGATATCATATGAACCCGTTCATGAGAATGCATTGTTTAGTTTCATGTGTCTTGGTTTAGCTTTGTTTCCTGTTTGAGTCTGATTTGTCCCTAACCCTTTTCACCTGTTTGCTCCCTTCCTGCTCATTTGCCCCTGTATTTAATTTGCTCTGTTATGTTTAGTTCTTGTCATGTCGTCATCGTTGTGAGCTGCTTGTTCCCTGTTCCTGTTTACTTACCCCTTGTATAGTATCTTTTGCATTTGAGGAGTTTAGTTATTTTGGAGCTTCCACCTTGGTTTGGATTCCCTCGTTTAAAGACTCACGTTAAGTCTGGATTTTTCTGGGCATTTTGGGTCCAGAACTCTGTTTCCTGCCTAAGCACTCAGCCAGCCTGACACATCTATCCACTAAATATAAAGTATGAAGTAAATACTAGCTGACATTAGTTAAATTACATGTTTCAGTAACATATCAAGCTAACAATGAGGAAACCAAAAAGTTGTAATTTATTCATTTAAATTTATTCATCTCTGCTTAACATCTCAAAATAATCAGTTATAATCTTAAATATTGATTTACATCAAAACAACACACAGACATTAAACACAATCACAACAATTTAAATGGATTGACAGAACAGAACAATAATAATGTTTCATCTAAACATTCATATTTACATGTATAAACATCTGTATGTGGAAGCAAGTAAACACTCTTATAAGATAGTTACACGTGGAGAGAGAGAGAGAGGGAGAGAGAGATTATAGTGAAATAAGTGGTCAAATCTCCTCTTATGTGCATGTTTTAATAGTTGTTTACTAATATTATCACCACCCTAAAACTACAGACTCTATCAGACCTGTTTTTTTGTCACACAGACCTTCAGTGGTGATATCTTCAGATCACCAACAGTGTAAATGTATGGAAACATCTTCTCAGTGAAAGTGTGTGTGAAGGTGTGTATGTGTGTGTTAGTATCAAGATCAGAGAACGACAGCTTTCCTCTGTTCCAGTCCAGAGTCACTCTGATCCTCTGGAGCTGCTTCTTAGACGGGAGATCAGTGCATGGAGCTGGTGGAGACCACGCTGAGTATTTACGTTCAGAGAACCTTATTCTCCATAATCCAGACCGTATGCCTCCCTTCCTCTCGACAGACTCTGCTAACACACCCAGTACCCAGTCTGCACTGTCTCCAACCTCGACATCCCAGCGGTGAGTCCCTGAGTTAAAGCCCTCAGAGCCCAGGACAGAAAAGAGTAAATCAAACCTCTCTGGATTATCAGGAAGCAGCTGTTTCTCTCCCCATCTCATACTGGTCAGATCTTCAGACAGGATGAGTTTTGGATTAGCAGTGTTTGGGTCCAGAATAAGACGAGTGTAGGAGACCCTGTCCTTCATCTTGTTCCAGATGTTGAAGCTCAGGTTGCCCAGGTGTTTGGCCTCGTCTATCAGAGCTCCTGAGAGCAGATGTGGATCATCCAGTAAGGTGCTCTGCTGGATTCTTTCCACTGCAGCCTTGTAGTTGATCAGGAATGAGATGTCTTCAGCTCTCAGCTGCTCCTCTGTAGCTCTGACTGTTTCTGAAAGAGTTGCTATCTCTCTGCTCAGAGCCTCCATCTTCTCCTTCATCCTCTGACTCTTCTGCTCCTCTTCCTTCCTCAGTGCAGCCATCCTGGCCTCCTCTTCCTCTTCTAGAAACTGGTGAAGCTTCTTAAACTGATCCTTAATCTGCGTCTCTGTGCGTCGGGCCTGGACCTTCAGGTGTTTTGCTGTTTGATCAAACTTCACTTTAACTTGTTCAAAAACCTTTATCTTCTCCTTTAACGGCTCCAGAGTTTCCTGGAGTTTCTTCTTGTGTTTTCGTGCAGCTTCATCGATGGGTCTGATTCTGTGTTTGGAGTGTTTTTCTGAATGTAGACAGATGACACACAATGGCTGCTGATGATAATGACAGAAGAGTTTGAGTTTCTCAGAGTGCAGACTGCAGAGAGCCTCTGAAGCTCTCTGATCTCTCTGCTGTAAGAAACTCTCACACAGCTTCTTTAACTCCAGGTTACGAAGTGGTTCTGGCCTTGAAGATCTTCTCTTACAAACTGGACACTCCTGTGCCTGTTTCTCTCTCCACCAGGTCTTCAGACAGTCTTTACAGAAGCTGTGGCTACATGACAGAAGAACATGATCTCTAAAGACTTTATGACAGACCAAACAGCAGAAATCCTCCTCTGACATGGAAGCCATTTCGTCTCTGAGAGCAGCTGAAAACAGCAGAAAGAGCAGACGTTAAAACAGGAAGTCAGTTTTGTTTTTCTCCCTTGCACACGGGACAAGTTTGCCTTCAGGGCTTTTTCCCAGAAGAGGTTTATTTTAACTAGTGCTGTCAAACGATTAAAATATTTAATCGCATTAATGTCATAGTTAAGTCGCAATTAATCGCACACTGATATCTAGTTTAAATGTCCCCTGATTTCTTTTTGTCCCATTATTTTTTTCTCCTTTTAATGCTCTTATCAACATGCAACAGCAATACTTTTACGGTATTGTGCCTGAACGGAAACATGTATATATATATATATATTTAAAAAAGGAGCACCTTGTTCAATTGTATTTGTCTGTTCTGTATGTTAAAAAATATAAAACAATAAAAAGTTGATCTAAAAAAAAACGGAGCACAAAACGGCGAAAACAACAACTGGATGGGAAAAGGGTATTTTACAATTACTTTGAATGCACCATGAGGCCGGCGAGGCGAGTAAAATAACATCATGACTGTGTTTTTCAGACAACGGCAGCTACAGTCCGGTGTTGGAATCCTCTCCAGTGAAATACAGACACACTTTACATTGTTTAACTGTCAGCATTTTAACCGTGTTCACTCCAGCTGCTAGCTAATGATAGGCTAACGTTACCTGCTGCTAAGTGTAGTGTTAACTAGTGTCCCGTGCGGCAATGTTTCAGTTCCCTCTAACGTCCGTTTTCAGAGCATCAGAGAGAAGCGCAGTCATCTAAGTGGCACCTAAATAAGGCATCGAAATCTGCGTTGCTATTCGGTCCGGTAGATAACGGTCGTTAAGGCTACGGTGCCGTATTAGCACCGGGTCTCAGACCCCATTCAAAACGGCGATTTTCGCCAAAAAGCAACTAGTTTGCAGGTATGTACTACTCTTTGGCCGGCTCGCAAGCAAGTGCAAACAAGTGTGTGCAGCGTGCATGTTGTTTAGTTTCCGGTCTAGCTAGATCCGGTGTGGTGTTGTAGTTTTTCTAAAGTTACAAGTTGTTGCAACAGCATGTGAAAAAACAAGTTTTCTAGGCCAAAAAGAACGTTAATCTCGCGCTAAAAATTTTTTATGCTGTTAAAATGGGTTTGCGTTAACGCCGTTAATAATGCGTTTAACTGACAGCACTAATTTTAACCCAAACCACTATCTTCTTCTATCTAAACTTAACTAAGTAGTTTTGTTGTCTAAACCTAAGAGATTTCTGGCATAAAGCTTACCGTCTGTCTGTCGATGCGTCTCTTCTCACTGACAACTAAACAGGAACTAACTGGTTTCCTGTTTTGTCTCAGATGATGTAAGGTTTGGAGCTTTCTCATGCAGCTGATAAGTTTTATCTTAAAGGGACAGTTCAGATGTGTTTTTCAGTGTGGATATTTGAGCTACTTCTCCATAGTCAGAAGCTGTATTTCATTAGTGTTTCAACATGCCCTCCTTCACTTCCCCTCAGCTCTTGGTATGACGTAACAGCACATGTCACATGGTGGCCACTTGGAGAGCAGAGGGAAAGTGGGCGGGGGATTGAAATAGAACACCCCTTGTTCACTTTCAGCCCAAACTATAAGGATCGACTGCCAGTTGGTGGCTTATAGCGCTACTGCTTGACAATGTAGCACAGAGCTCAGTAGTCGATGTCACATGACCAGTCGGAGGTCTCCTAATTTCCGTATGATACCATACAAACCCATTCATGAGAATGCATTGTTTAGTTTCATGTGTCTTGGCTTAGCTTTGTTTGCTCCCTCCCTGCTTGTTTGCCCCTGTATTTAATGTCCTGTTATGTTTAGTCCTTGTCATGTCGTCATCGTTGTTGAGCATACCTGCTTGTTTCCTGTTCCTTACCCCTTGTGTTGTATATTTTGCCTTTGAGGAGTTCAGTTATTTTGGAGCTTCCACCTTGGTTTGGATTCCATCATTTAAAGACTCACGTAAGTCTGGATTTTTCTGGGCATTTTGGATCCAGAACTCTGTTTCCTGCCTAAGCACTCAGCCAGCCTGACACAACTATCCAGTAAATACTAACTGATAGCGATGGCCAAATGAAGCTTTGTGAAGCATTTTCTGAGCCCACTATATGGCACTCTTATTTTAAGAGAAAGGTCTAAGGCCCTGCAATTCAGTGTATTCGCAACCCTTTGTTGAACAGAGAGCGCTAGTGGGCTCAGGAAATAAAGAAAAGGCTTCACGAAGCTTCATTTGGCCATCACTACTAACTGACATTAGTTATATTACATGTTTCAGTAACATATCAAGCTAACAATGAGGAAACTAAAGTGGAAATGTATTCATTTTAATTCATTAATTTCTGCTCAGAATCTCAAAATAATCAGTTATAATCTTAAAATATTGACTTACATCAAAACTACACAGACATTAAACACAAACAATCACAACAATGTAAATGGATTGACAGAACAATAATCTTTCATCTAAACATCCATATTTACATGTATAAAAATCTGTATGTAACCGGTAGGTTAACTTGGAAAAGTGGAACCAAGTAAACATTCATATAAGAGAGTTACATGTGGAGAGAGAGAGAAAGAGAGAGAGAGAGGGAGAGAGAGAGAGAGAGAGGGAGAGAGAGAGAGAGAGAGATTATAGTGAAATAAGTGGTCAATTCTTCTCTTATGTGCATGTTTTAATAGTTGTTAACTATTATTATCACCACCCTAAAACTACAGACTACCAGACCTGTTGTTTTGTTACACAGACCTTCAGTGGTGATATCTTCAGATCACCAACAGTGTAAATGTATGGAAACATATTTTCAGTGAAAGTGTGTGTGAAGGTGTGTACGTGTCTGTCAGTATCAGGATCAGAGAACGACAGCTTTCCTCTGTTCCAGTCCAGAGTCACTCTGATCCTCTGGAGCTGCTTCTCAAATGGGAGATCAGTGCCTGGAGCTGGTGGTGACCGTGCTGAGTATTTACCTCTAGAGAAATATATTGTCCAAAATCCAGACCGTATGACTCCCTTCCTCTGGACAGACTCTGCTAACACACCCAGTCTCCAGGCTGTACTGTCTCCAACCTCGACATCCCAGCTGTGAGTCCCTGAGTTAAAGCCCTCAGAGCCCAGGACAGAGGGATATTTATCAAACCTCTCTGGATTATCAGGAAGCTGCTGTTCCTTTCCAAGTCTCACACTGGTCAGATCTTCAGACAGGATGACTTCTGTACCAGCAGTGTTTGGGTCCAGAATCAGAGGAATGTAGGAGACCATGTCCTTCATCTTGTTCCAGATGTTGAAGCTCAGGTTGCCCAGGTGTTTGGCCTCGTCTATCAGAGCTCCTGAGAGCAGCTGTGGATCCTCCAGCAGGGGGTGCTGCTGGACTCTTTCCACTGCAGCCTTGTAGTTGATCAGGAATGAGACGTCTTCAGCTCTCAGCTGCTCCTCTGTGGCTTTGACTGTGTCTGAAAGAGCTGCTATCTCTCTGCTCAGAGCCTCCATCTTCTCCTTCATCCTCTGACTCTTCTGCTCCTCTTCCTCCCTCAGTGCAGCCATCCTGGCCTCCTCTTCCTCTTCTAGAAACTGGTGAAGCTTCTTAAACTGATCCTTAATCTGCGTCTCTGTGTGTCGGGCCTGGACCTTCATGTGTTCTGCTGTACGATCACACTCCTCTTTAACTTGTTCAAAAACCTTTATCTTCTCCTTTAAGGGCTCCAGAATTTCCTGAAGTTTCTTCTTGTGTTGTCGTGCAGCTTCATCAATGGGTCTGAATCTGTGGTTGGAGTGTGTTTCTGAATCCCTGCAGACGACACACACTGGCTGCGGATGGTCCAGACAGAAGAGTTTGAGTTTCTCAGAGTGCAGACTGCAGAGAGCCTCTGAAGCTCTCTGATCTCTCTGCTGTAAGAAACTCTCACACAGGTTCTTTAAGTCCAGGTTACGAGGTGGTTCTGGCCTTGAAGATCTTCTCTTACAAACTGGACACTCCTGTGTTGGTTTCTCTGTCCACCAGGTCTTCAGACAGTCTCTACAGAAGCTGTGGCTACATGACAGAACAACAGGATCTCTAAAGACTTCATGACAGACCGAACAGCAGAAATCCTCTTCTGACATGGAAGCCATTTTGTCTCTGAGAGCAGCTGAAAACAGCAGAAACAGCAGATGTTAAAACAGGAAGTCCATTGTGTTTCCCTCCCTCGCACACGGGACAAGTTTGCCTCCAGGGCTGTCTGGCAGAAGGGTTTATTTTAACCCAAACCACTATCTTTTCTTAAACTTAACTAAGTAGTGTTGTTGTCTAAACCTAAGAGATTTCTGGCAGAAAGCCCAGAAGGTAAATGTCTCCCATGTGCCCCTCCGTGCTGCAGAAAGTTACCTCAGTTACTTTCACTTGCAGGACCTGGAGCTCATCGCCAGTGTTTCAGTTTGATTGTTAAAAACTGTTTAGATAATTAAAAGGTATTTATTTAGAAGCGTGCTGGCTGGTTAGCATGCTATTCCACCAAGTTTCCATGCTACATAAATAAGCCGGACAGAGTTGTCCCTCATCTGGCGATAGAAACCCAGCTTTCCCCGTTCTGTTGGCTCAGAGCTCCATAGCCTAAGTCCACAGGTACTAATTAGTTTTGCACCAAATGTATTGCCAAAAGTGTTGCGAAATTTGAGGCGCGCTGATTGGCCACTTTGTGATGTGAGAGAGTACATAGTATACGAGGAAATGTTGCATTACAAGTTTGTAGCTGTCTTTGTGTTCATGTAAATATCAATCTACACATTTGTGAATATTTTTTTCTGTGACTTCACATTCAGAACATTTTCTACGAGTGCAAATTTTAACATACAAGTTCAGATTTTTTGTTCTGCGAGTTCTCATCGTTTTCTACAAGCTCTCACAACCAAACCATATTACTTACTTACTTCATAAGATTGCAGTTAAAGTATTTCACATTTTAAGTAATTCAGTGATCATTTCTGTAACTCTCCTCCCTCAGTGGAAGTTACAGCTTTGTAACAAAAGTTCAATCTTACCGTCTGTCTGTAGCTGCGTCTCTTCTCACTGACAACTCAACAGGAACAAAAGGGTTTCCTGGTCTGTCTCAGATGACGTAATGTAAGGTGTGGAGCTTTGTCAGGCAGCTGATAAGTTTTATCTCAAGGGCAAAGTTCAGATTTTATAAAGTGTGGTTTTATGAGCTACTTCTCTATAGTCAGAAGCTCAGCAAAATCCTGCTGCATACGGTGGCAGCAGAACATTTTAGGCTCTTAAAAACATATCAGTTTAATTGGACACTATATTCACAATATTTTTGGCACTTTACCTTGCTGTCACACAGCTCTTTACGATGGGGAACTGAAGCTGTTATCTCTGCTCTCTTCAAAGAAGTGAGGGATTGGGATAAAAAAAACGGCCCTGGCATTTGCAACACAACGACACTATTGTTGTCAACAACCTAGCTTGGAAATTAGTAACTCTGTCAAAGGATTGACGTGCTGACGTGTGAGAGGTGAGCGTGTTGTGTCACTTCCGGTGTTCCCGTGTTACAAACGCTAGTTTGCTGCTCCTGCAAAAACGTACTCAACTCTGCTTTATTGTTTAAATTAGCGGCTTTTTGCCTGGATTGCATTTGAATTACAATTGTTCTACTCAAGCACTTATATTTATCTTCATTTACAGCGACTGACTCGCTGAATTTACAATTGTTAAAACGCTGTTAGCTACTTTAGCTTAGCCATTAGCAATGGCTAATTACTCTCCCTCTCCTGCTCTTTCTTGCTCTGTGTGTCAGATGTTTAGTTATTCCTCTGCCTCCTTTAGTGATAACGATACATGTAATAAATGTAGTATATTCGCTGCTCTGGAGGCAAGGCTTAGTGAATTTGAGGCACGGCTCCGCACCATGGAATCAGAATCGTATGCTTCCGTAGCTAGCCAGCGCCATGTAGTTAATGCGGGCCAACATACTGTAGCTTCTTTAACTTCTGCTAGCTGTCCGAGTGGGTGACTGTCCGAGGGAAGCGTAGCGTTAGAGGGAAGCGTAGCGTTAGATCTAGACCAGGGAGTGCACCTGATGATGGTCGCTCTAAACCGGAGCATCTTCGCCTCTCCAACAGTTTCTCCCTACTCAGTGATACACCCGCTGAGAAGCCAACTCTGGTTATTGGGAGCTCTATACTGCGATATGTGAAGCCGGCGGCTCCAGCGGCTACAGTACCTACGGTCATATGTGTCCCCGGGGCCAGAGCGGGCGATATAGAAACCCATCTAAAGCTGCTGGCTAAAAAGAACCATAAATACAGTAAGATCATACTTCACGTAGGTGGTAATGGTCGTAAATGGGAGATCACTAAAATGAATGTTGAGTCACTTTGTGCATACGCAAAGACAATGTCGGACTCAGTAGTTTTCTCTGGACCCCTGCCAAACCTGACCAGTGATGAAATGTACAGCCGTACGTCATCCTTCCACCGCTGGTTGTCTGGGTGGTGCCCAGCTAATGATGTGGGCTATGTGAATAACTGGAGGGCGTTCTGGGGAAAGCCTGGTCTGATTGAGAGAGACGGCATTCATCCCACCTGGGACGGTGCCGCTCTCATATCAAAAATCTGAACGAGTTTATCAGACATAAACCTTGACAACCCAAGTTTGATATTAGTAATCAGAGGTGCAGTGCTACCGCCCCTCTGTGCTTCCGTTGAGCAGTCGCCCACTCATAGTCTAATAAGCACGGTGTCTGTCCCCCGACTCAGATTGGTTAAATCAAAGGTAAACAAAAGATGCGCTACACTTAACAACCTAATTGGAATTAAAGCGATAGCCGGAACAAAATAGGAAAATTAGATGTGGACTATTAAATATTAGATCTCTGTCTTCTAAAGCAGTATTGGTAAACGATTTGATATCAGATAATAAAACTGATTTATTTTGTCTTACTGAAACCTGGCTGGGCCATGAAGAATATGTTAGTCTAAATGAAGCGACTCCTCCCAGCCATATTAATACTCAAATTCCTAGAGGCTCAGGCCGAGGAGGGGGAGTTGCAGCCATCTTTGATTCAAGCCTGTTAATTAATCCTAAACCTAAACTAAATTATAACTCGTTTGAAAGTCTTGTTCTTAATCTTCAAAATCCAAAATGGAAAACATTACAGCCAATTATATTTGTTGTTATTTACAGGTCTCCAGGTCCGTATTCTGAATTTTTATCTGAATTCTCAGAGTTTTTATCATGTTTAGTCCTTAAATCAGACAAAGTACTTATTGTAGGTGATTTTAATATCCATGTGGACGTTGACAATGATAGCCTTAGTACTGCTTTCAACTCATTATTGGATTCAGTCGGTTTCAGTCAGAGTGTGCACAAGGCGACGCACTGTTTTAACCACACCCTCGACCTTGTGGTGGTATATGGTATTGAAATTGAGGATTTAATAATATTTTCGCAGAATTCGGTATTATCAGATCATTCTTTAATTACTTTCGAAATCTTACTACCTGACTATACTAAATTAGATAAAAGCTTCTACACTAGATGCCTATCTGACAGTGCTATAGCTAAATTTAAGGAAGATATTCCAACAACATTCGACTCTATGTCATGCCTTAACATAACAGAGGACCTTTATGTTAACCTCAGTCCCTCTCTAATTGATACATTTGTAGACGGTGCTACGACATGCCTACGGACGACCTTAGACTCCGTCACTCCCCTGAAAAAGAAGATGATGAAGCAAAGGAAATTAGCACCTTGGTATAACTCCCAAACTCGCAAATTAAAACAAATCTCGCGAAACCTTGAAAGTAAATGGCGTTCCACAAAAGTGGAAGAATCCCGTTTGGATTGTCAAGAAAGTCTCAAAACCTATAGGAAGGCCCTAAGAAAGGCCAGATCAGACTATTACTCATCACTAATAGAAGAAAATAAGAACAACCCAAGGTTTCTTTTCAGCACTGTAGCCAGGCTGACAGAGCCATCTATTCCTCTAGCTATGAATAGTGATGACTTCATGAGCTTCTTTAATGATAAAATTATAACAATTAGAGATAAAATTCATCACCTTTTGCCCTCAACTTCTAACAGTTCACCTTTATATGCAGGACCGCTAGAAAGAACGACTAGTCCCGACATATACTTAGAATGCTTTTATCCTATAGACCTCCAACAATTAATGTTAAAGATATCCTCAACTAAGCCATCTACCTGTCTCTTAGATCCCATCACAACGAGACTTCTCAAAGAAGCGTTACCCGTGGTTAACACTTCATTACTAGATATAATCAATATGTCTCTATTAACAGGTTATGTACCGCAGTCATTTAAAATAGCTGTGATAAAACCTCTTCTGAAAAAACCCACCCTCGATCCTGAGGTCTTAGCAAACTATAGACCTACAGTGCCTTGCGAAAGTATTCGGCCCCCTTGAACTTTTCGACCTTTTGCCACATTTCAGGCCTCAAACATAAAGATATAAAACTGTAATTTTTTGTGAAGAATCAACAAAAAGTGGGACACAATCATGAAGTGGAACGAAATTTATTGGATATTTCAAACCTTTTAAACAAATAAAAAACTGAAATATTGGGCGTGCAAAATTATTCAGCCCCCTTAAGTTAATACTTTGGTAGCGCCACCTTTTGCTGCGATTACAGCTGTAAGTCGCTTGGGGTATGTCTCTATCAGTTTTGCACATCGAGACGACGACATTTTTGCCCATTCCTCCTTGCAAAACAGCTCGAGCTCAGTGAGGTTGGATGGAGAGCGTTTGTGAACAGCAGTTTTCAGTTCTTTCCACAGATTCTCGATTGGATTCAGGTCTGGACTTTGACTTGGCCATTCTAACACCTGGATATATTTATTTGTGAACCATTCCATTGTAGATTTTGCTTTATGTTTTGGATCATTGTCTTGTTGGAAGACAAATCTCCATCCCAGTCTCAGGTCTTTTGCAGACTCCATCAGGTTTTCTTCCAGAATGGTCCTGTATTTGGCTCCATCCATCTTCCCATCAATTTTAACCATCTTCCCTGTCCCTGCTGAAGAAAAGCAGGCCCAAACCATGATGCTGCCACCACCATGTTTGACAGTGGGGATGGTGTGTTCAGGGTGATGAGCTGTGTTGCTTTTACGCCAAACATAACATTTTGCATTGTTGCCAAAAAGTTCGATTTTGGTTTCATCTGACCACAGCACCTTCTTCCACCTTCTTTGGTGTGTCTCCCAGGTGGCTTTTGGCAAACTTTAAACAACACTTTTTATGGATATCTTTAAGAAATGGCTTTCTTCTTGCCACTCTTCCATAAAGGCCAGATTTGTGCAGTATACGACTGATTGTTGTCCTATGGACAGAGTCTCCCACCTCAGCTGTAGATCTCTGCAGTTCATCCAGAGTGATCATGGGCCTCTTAGCTGCATCTCTGATCAGTCTTCTCATTGTATGAGCTGAAAGTTTAGAGGGACGGCCGGGTCTTCGTAGATTTGTAGTGGTCTGATACTCCTTCCATTTCAATATTATCGGCAGCAGTGCTCCTTGGGATGTTTAAAGCTTGGGAAATCTTTTTGTATCCAAATCCGGCTTTAAACTTCTCCACAACAGTATCTCGGACCTGCCTGGTGTGTTCCGTTCTTCATGATGCTCTCTGCGCTACGGACCTCTGAGACTATCACAGAGCAGGTGCATTTATCACGAAGACTTGATTACACACAGCTGGATTCTATTTATCATCATTAGTCATTTAGGTCAACATTGGATCATTCAGAGATCCTCACTGAACTTCTGGAGAGAGTTTGCTGCACTGAAAGTAAAGGGGCTGAATAATTTTGCAGCCCCACTTTTTCAGTTTTTTATTTGTTAAAAAAGTTTGAAATAGCCAATGAATTTCGTTCCACTTCATAATTGGGACCCACTTGTTGTTGATTCTTCACAAAAAATTACAGTTTTATATCTTTATGTTTGAGGCCTGAAATGTGGCAAAAGGTCGAAACGTTCAAGGGGGCCGAATACTTTCGCAAGGCACTGTATATCTAACCTTCCCTTTCTATCCAAGATCCTTGAGAATGTAGTTGCTAATCAGTTATGTGATTTTCTACATAGCAATAGTTTATTTGATGACTTTCAATCAGGATATAGAAAGAATCATAGCACAGAGACGGCACTGGTGAAAATTACTAACGACTTTCTAACTGCTGCAGACCAAGGACTTGTCTCCATTCTTGTTTTACTAGATCTTAGTGCTGCATTTGACACTATTGACCATACAATCCTGTTGCGGAGATTGGAACACTTAGTTGGCATTAAAGGAATTGCTCTAAGTTTGTTTAAGTCCTATTTCTCTGATCGATCTCAATTTGTTAATGTTAATGATAAATCCTCCAAGTACGCTAAAGTTAGCCATGGCGTTCCTCAAGGCTCAGTGCTTGGACCAATTCTATTCTCCTTATATATGCTTCCTCTTGGTAATATTATTAGGAAACACTCAATTAACTTTCACTGTTATGCGGAAGACACCCAATTATACTTGTCAATCAACCCAGACGAAACCAGTCAGCTAGCTAAACTTCAAGCGTGCATTAAAGATATAAAATCATGGATGACCTATAATTTAAACTCTAACAAAACTGAAGTTATTGTACTGGGCCCTAAACACCTCCGAACCTCATTATCTAAAGACATAGCTACTCTGGATGGTATTGCCCTGGCCTCCAGCACTACTGTCAGAAATCTAGGAGTTATTTTTGATCAGGATATATCCTTTAATGCCCATCTAAAACAAACCTCAAGAACAGCCTTTTTTCATCTTCGTAACATTGCAAAAATTAGGAATATCCTGTCTCAAAACAATGCTGAAAAACTAGTCTATGCATTTGTTACTTCCAGGCTGGACTATTGTAATTCCTACTGTCAGGTTGCTCAAATAAGTCCCTTAAGACTCTCCAGCTGATCCAGAATGCTGCAGCGCGTGTTCTCACAAGAACTAAGAAAAGAGATCATATTTCTCCTGTATTAGCTTCTCTGCATTGGCTTCCTGTAAAATACAGGATTGAATTTAAAATCCTTCTCCTGACCTACAAAGCTCTAAATGGTCAAGCACCATCATATCTAGAAGGGCTCCTAATACCTTATTGTCCCACTAGAGCACTGCGCTCCCAGAATGCAGAGTTACTTGTAGTACCTAGAGTCTCTAAAAGTAGAATGGGAGCCAGAGCCTTCAGCTACCAGGCTCCTCTCCTGTGGAACCAGCTCCCAATCTGGGTGCGAGGGGCAGACACTGTCACCTCATTCAAGAATAAACTTAAAACTCTCCTATTTGATAAAGCTTATAGTTAGGGAGTGAGGAGTTGCAGTGTCCACCTAACTGGCCCACCTGCTTCTCTTCATAATTGTTAGATTAATAACATATAACAAAAGTAGAGGGAGGCAGGCCAGCAAAGCCCGATCCGGCAGGGGAGAGTTCAAAGCCTGAACAGGCTACCTCTCCTTATGTCCTGTCTCTCTTAGTTACGCTGTTATAGTTCTAGACTGCCGGGGGACTTCCTTCCTTCCTTTGACACACTGAGCTGCTCTCTCCTCTCCCTTTCTATTACCATTTGTGTGCATCCCGTCCCAGAAATGCTTGTTACTAATCCTAGCTTCTGGGGAGTTTACTCCCCGGAGTCCTTCTGTTTTTTCCCCCAGCGTATTTCCTTGGAGAACGTTGGCACCAAGATCCTGGTTGCAGCTGTCGCCGTGGTCCTGCTGCACTCCCTGCTGAGCTCAGCGGTGCCCTGCAATGTCATGCTGCGTCCTGCTGAACCCTGCTGCTTCCTGCTACGTCCATCCATGCTCTGCTGGGCCACTCTACATCCAGGAGCCGCCCGCGCCTGATATGACATGAACTACTACGACTACCATTTGAAGTCACTGTTCCATTATTAATTTGACTATTATCGCCACTGTTCATCACAACCCCAAGCGGCCCGTCAGACACCGCCTACCAAGAGCCTGGGTCTGTCCGAGGTTTCTTCCCAAGAGGGAGTTTTTCCTCGCCACTGTCGCACTGCTTGCTCTTGAGGGAATTACTGTAATTGTTGGAATTGTTGGGGCTTTGTAAATTATAGAGTGTGGTCTAGACCTACTCTATCTGTAAAGTGTCTCGAGATAACTCTTGTTATGATTTGATACTATAAATAAAATTGAATTGAATTGCCTTCCGATTGAATCTTTCCACACACTTCACTGCAGTACAATCTTGAATATTTGTGGCTGCATGCATAAAATAACTTATCACAATAACCAAAAACAAATTATCAGTAGTGGCCCTTCTGGCATTTGCCCAAATTCCAGATGACCAGTCCGTCACTGATCAAAGCCACCAGACTCCTTTGACCAAAACTATTATTTTACCTCCCAGAACACAGGAGTCGCTGCTCTACCACTGCCTCCATCGCTGCCTCCATCGCTTAGTTTGTTAGTTTTGTTAGTTCCTAACCCTTTAAAACACCAAAGTCACACAACATAGGGTATGGTAAACCCAGACAGCTAGCTAGACTATCTGTCCAATCCGAGTTATCTGTTGCATGACTAAAACTACTTTTGAACATACACATTCCACCAAAAGAAGTTCCTTCCCGAGGCTATTTTGTAGAGGCACTGTGGCTCCGTCGCCGCCCAAGACGATTGCGATTGGCTTAAAGAAATTCCATTAAACCAGAGCACGTTTTAATCCCATCCAGGAATGCTTTGTGGACTACCTTCCTCTGAAGCTCTGTGGAGGAAGGTGGCTGGAGTAGCTCCAAGCCAGACCGGAGCTGCTGTCTGGCAGAGGGACAGCTGGGTATGCTAATATTACTAGCTAACCCCTGGCGACGGAGGAGAATGGACAGCAGTTTCTAGCAGGGTGCGAGTCCCTGCAGCCGCTATTGAAGGTCCAGTTCAGTTCAGTTCAGTTTATTCTTTGTCCCAGAAGGGCAATTTGTATGCAGCAGGAAGACATCACATGGGAATATACACCACAAACCACAAACAATTAACTTACTAAAAACAGCAATAAATACAGCAATGAAAAAATTAAAAAAATAACATAATGAAAGTAATAATTCACAGCATGTCTTTACTCCTTGTGGTGGTTCTAGACTATTTCAAATGGGGGGCCAGGCTGGGGCCACATGTGATTGTAGGGGCACCAAATACATTAAGCACAAGTGTCACATACCACTAACCCTCCATAGGTTTTGTTCTACAAAATACTAACGATACACATAGAAAAATGAACACTAAAATACTCTTTCAGTGTTAACCTACGTTTTATTTATCATGAATAATATCCTCTGAGGATAAAGGTGGGGTTAATAATGTATGAAAATATTTGCTAAATTTAGGGGGGCCAGAGGGGGATTGAGGCTTAATATTAAGGGGGCACTGGCAAACCTCCCCCGAGAACCTTTTGATGTTAGCGGACTGTATTTCTAAGCTATTGTTAGATATTGTTGCACATTTACATTAAGCTGTGTAGAGACTTTTAGCAAGTGTGAGCTGCACTCTCACTGTAACCATCCCAAATGTTGTAATTGTTCAATCATATACATACATGAGCATTTCTGTAACTGTTTGCCGGTTTCATCTTCATGAACCATTATCAGCTAACAAAGGTAATCTTCTGATATTTCTGTTCCCACTGCCTTCTATGTTTCAGTAAGCATTATTATCTGAAAGCACAACCCAATGATTAATGTTTATTCAGTAGCTTTAATCAGATGGCTGTTGGTTTACAGTCTCACTGCTTCTGCAAACATGCTTTTGGGAAAACCTGACAATACAATGTAATACTGATGTGGATAAATGTGCTTAAACAGAGTTCAGTTTCTTTTTTGCTGAATGTTACCAATGACCAAGACTGCTTTTATTTCACATCACAGACATTTATTGATGTTAAATGACAAATACATTCAGTTCTACCGGGACAGAGTTAAAAAGAAAAGATAGTGTTGCACCCAACGTTAGCTTCAAATTACAAGGAACTGACTCAACTTGCCCGAAGTACTGTCTTACTGGCCCCGGGCCATCAGGCCATCAGGCCGTTGCTTATGTCAAACCCTGCTTAGTATCTCAAAATAATCAGTTATAATCTCAAAATAATGACTTACATCAAAACTACACACAGACATTAAACACTAAAACAATCACAACAATGTAAATGGCGACAGAACACAAAGGGGTAACTTTGGGTTCAACATTGGGGGTGTTGAGATCTCTAACTATCTAAGGAGATTTTAAAATGGATTTTAGGGCTTGGATTTTTAAAAGCGATAAAAACATCGGGAAAATTATCGGGAATAAAACTCGCAAAAAAAGACAAAAACATCAAAAGGCGACAAAAAAACAAAACATCCATATTTGCAAATGTAAACATTCATATGTACATATGTAAACATCCATATGTACATATGTAAACGTCCATATTTACATATGTAAACATATCTTTTAGCTTTTTAAAACCTTTTATCAGTTTACTACCCTTTATATTAACAACCTTAATCAGGGCCCGAGCGCTGACAGCGGTGAAGGCCCGATTGAAACTGAAGGAATTGTTTTTACACCAAATGAATCACCTTTTTTAACGGGCTTAACATACTCAAAAACTCACCAAAATTGGCGGTTGCATCAAGCTTGGTGAAAATTTACATATTTTAAAGGTTTCGGGAATAGGCGCACAAAAATGTCTAATTAGCGCCCCCCACAAAATTAAAGAAATTGAGCCCCTGCAGTACGTTTGACGTAGTCTAACAAATGTAATATACATATGTATCATGTCAAGACGTACAAAAAAGCTCATTGGAGCCATACCCTTAACCCAACAGGAACTCCGCCATTTTGAATTGAAAGTTTGAAATTAGTGCGATTTTGGCCATTTCCACATGTCGTACTTTAACAAACTCCTCCTAGAGATTTCATCCGATAGTCTTCAAAATTCGGTCTGTGCCATCTTAAGACGTTAAAGATGAAAAGTTATTAAAACTTTTCGTCATAGGGCGTGGCCGTGGCGAGGCAGCCATTTTGTGCGTTTCGCCATCGAAGAAGGAAGTGGGTGTAACTCGAGTGTACGTTGTCCAACTGGCTCGAAACTTTTCAGGATTCATAAGACTCCAACCCTGAGGACAAAAAAAGGCCGATATTTACTTAAGGTCATAGCGCCCCCTAGTGGCAACAGGAAGTAGGCCCAAAGTCAAGGTGCTATACTTTAACGAACTCCTCCTAGAGATTTCATCCAATGGACTTCAAATTTGGTGTTTGCCATCTCAAGACCTCAATGATAAAAAGTGATTAAAAGCAAAACTTTTCATCAAACGGTGTGGGCGTGGCATAGCGGCTATTTTGAGTGTTTAGCGATGAACGAGAAAGTGGCTGTAACTAGAGTGTACGTTGTCCATTCTGCTTGACATTTCCCATCAACAGTCCAGGCTTGAGGAGATCTACAGGCCTATATTGACTTTTGGTCATAGAGCCCCCTGCTGGCAACAGGAAATCAGCCTTAAATGACAAACATCATCCAATTTACATGGAACTTAGAATGTGTGGTCTACATGTGATATTGAGCCGGCCCCTATACTCTAGTCACGCCCATGTACTCAGACCACGTCCCCTTTCATAACTAATGACCCGTTTCTTGTACACTATTCTGTGAGGTATCATTGAACTCAGCAGAGAGTTCCATTTTCATTGGTGATGATTTGCAGTGTCTGAGTGCCGCGCAAATGCACGGCCGCAAGGAGTGGCGTCCACATCTACTGACTCGTGTTAGTGTTCGCTGCTGCCAATATGAAGTTTGAACTTATTTTATCATTCAGTTCAGATATTATTTCTACATAAAAAGATGGAATACATTAACATTTATGAAGTGAATAGTTGTTTACTATTATTATCACCACCCTAAAACTACACTCTATTGCAGTGGTTCTCAACCTTTTTTGTGCCAGCGCCCCCTTATCCATTATGCAGGTCCCTAATGCCCCCCATCAAATATTATGTAGGCTAATTTGAATGACAAACAACACATGTATTAGTTTCCCAGGTATCAAAAAGCCATTTGAATAGAAATTATATATATTTACAGGTTTTAAAAAAATTGCAACCATTTGACATTCAAATTAAATAACAGCAGCCAATCAGAACTACTAGATATGTAACATTCAAACTATAATTAGGTATTATCAAAAGGCCTGCTGCATGTCCCTGGTGTGAACCTCAGCACCGTTAGAAGATGACTATAATTCGAATGTCCTTTTTTGTTTGTGAAGTGACCTTGGGTGTCATGAAAGGCGCTTTAAATAAAATGTATTATTATTATTATTATTATTATTATTACAAACAATAACAGTAGCCAATCAGAAACAGCTAGCAATTTAACATTCAAATCTATTTTTCATTCAAATCTAAATCTATAATCGAATTGTTCTAACGGAAAACAAGCTGGCACTTATCAAGGGGTAAAAGCAGAAGGATTACACACACACACACACACACACACACACAAAAGTATTTTGGTGATGACAAACGACTTGGAGAACGACACCTACTGCCGAATGGAAATAATTTTACAACCTTTGAAAGTTAGTGAGAACCCTTTTTTGATGCTTAGAAAAGTCAAGGTTAGAAGATTATATGTTTGCTATCGCCTGTCTTGTGAGTAAATAGCAGAAAAAAAACCGTAAAGAAAGTCCATATCCAAGTCCATATTGCGCTGTGTTTTGTGGAGGTGTGAGAATCCCGTACAGTAAACAGTGACATCACTACCTCTATCACTTCCACAAGAAAAAAAAAACAGCAAACACAAGCCCTGAACTGCTCGGGAGTTTGTAGAACAGCTGACTGTTTGCCAAACAACAAAGCACAGTCGATGTCTCTCTCACGTCTCTTTTCTTTCTCTCTTGCTCCGTGAAATGAAGCTGCCTTCAGGTGCAGTAGGAAACGTTGTGTTCTATGAACGATCTGATGAAAAACAGTTAGGCCTACTGTAACATATAAAGTCTACTTGTGCTACATTGGGGGGGGTTAAAGAATACAACAGGACGTCACAGCGATTGCTTTTTTTTTTTATCTGAACGAAGCTTCGCATAGTACAGAGATCATTTAAGATGATGCTCTGACATCCCATCTCCATGAAGGCAGCACGGAGCTGTGACAAACAAAGCTGACAGAAGCACAGAAGAGTTATGATACCCGTCCAGTCGCAGTGACGTGATCTGGCAGGTTTTAATGTTGCGGACCACTGATTTTTTTGTAGTTTAAGTATAAACGTGTTGTTATTGTGAATCTTTGGTTTAAACTAGCTTTCAAACAAACGCCCCCTAAGGGCACCTCAACGACCCCCTTTCCAAAATATTACTTCCAACGCCCCCCATCATCTTCTGAACGCCCCCTGGGGGGCGGTACCGCCCCCGATGAGAAACACTGCTCTATTGTTTTATTACACAGACCTTCAGTGGTATTATCTTCAGTGGGACTTTATCCACAGTGAAAATGCATGGAAACATCTTCTCAGTGAAAGTGTGTGTGAAGGTGTGTATGTGTGTGTTAGTATCATGATCAGAGAACGACAGTTTTCCTCTGTTCCAGTCCAGAGTCACTCTGATCCTCTGGAGCTGCTTCTTAAATGGGAGAACAGTGCGTGGAGCTGGTGGAGACCACGCTGAGTATTTACCTCCAGAGAACCTTATTCTCCATAATCCAGAATGTATTTCTCCCTTCCTCTGGAAAGACTCTGCTAACACACCCAGTGTCCAGTCTGTACTGTCTCCAACCTCGACATCCCAGCTGTGAGTCCCTGAGTTAAAGCCCTCAGAGCCCAGGACAGAGAAGTAAAAATCAAACCTCTCTGGATTATCAGGAAGATTCTGTCTCTCTCCAAGTCTAAAACTGGTCAGATCTTCAGACAGGATGAGTTCTGGATAAGCAGTGTTTGGATCCAGAATAAGACGAGTGTAGGAGACCATGTCCTTCATCTTGTTCCAGATGTTGAAGCTCAGGTTGCCCAGGTGTTTGGCCTCGTCTATCAGAGCTCCTGAGAGCAGCTGTGGATCCTCCAGCAGGGGGCTCTGCTGGACTCTTTCCACTGCAGCCTTGTAGTTGATCAGGAATGAGATGTCTTCAGCTCTCAGCTGCTCCTCTGTGGCTCTGACTGTGTCTGAAAGAGCTGCTATCTCTCTGCTCAGAGCCTCCATCTTCTCCTTCATCCTCTGACTCTTCTGCTCCTCTTCCTCATTCAGTGCAGCCATCCTGGCCTCCTCTTCCTCTTCTAGAAACTGGTGAAGCTTCTTAAACTGATCCTTAATCTGTTTCTCTGTGCGTCGGGCCTGGACCTTCAGGTGTTTTGCTGTTTGATCAAACTTCACTTTAACTTGTTCAAAAACCTTTATCTTCTCCTTTAAGGGCTCCAGAGTTTCCTGAAGTTCCCTCTTGTGTTGTCGTGCAGCTTCATCGATGGGTCTGATTCTGTGGTTGGAGTGTTTTTCTGAATGTAGACAGACGAGACACACTGGCTGCTGATGGTCCAGACAGAAGAGTTTGAGCCTCTGAAGCTCTCTGATCTCTCTGCTGTAAGAAACTCTCACACAGGTTCTTTAAGTCCAGGTTACGAGGTGGTTCTCCCCTTGAAGATCTTCTCTTACAAACTGGACACTCTCGTCTGTTTCTCTCTCCACCAGCTCTCCAAACAGTCTTTACAGAAGCTGTGGCTACATGACAGAAGAACAGGCTCTCTAAAGACTTCATGACAGACCGAACAGCAGAAATCCTCCTCTGACATGGAAGCCATTTTGTCTCTGAGAGCAGCTGAAAACAGCAGAAACAGCAGACGTTAAAACAGGAAGTCAGTTGTGTTTCCCTCCCTCGCACACGGGACAAGTTTGCCTTCAGGGCTGTCTGCAAAACTGTCCCAGTTTTAACTGCTTTTATTTTAACATAAATACCAATTAAAATGACAAACAATATTTGTAACAGAACATTTATTGTATAAAGAACCTACAATGTACAACATGTGTGTGTGTGCCTGCATGTGTGTGCAAACATTGGTGGTTCACATGCACAAGTGGCAACATGACAACATGAACTGACATGTACTCTGTGTTTGTGTGTGTGTGTGTGTGTGTGTGTGTTTGTGTGTGTGTGTGTGTGTGTGTGTGTGTGTGTGTGTGTGTGTGTGTGTGTGTGTGTGTGTGTGTGTGTGTGTGTGCGCACACGCGTGTGTAGAATGGGCACACAAGCAAAGGAAAGTAGCAGGAGTGTGTGTATGGAGATGTCTTTCATCTCCTGGATGAAAATTATACTCTTTGCCATTCATTTCCTATGGCGGTCATTTTTGAACGTAAACAAAAAAAGTGTGACCAATTTGAATAAATCACTCAAAATTCAAAGAAAGTATTCACAATGAATTTTATGTGTTCCAACACCTCTTGTGAAGGATATCATAAGGTCTTGAAGCAATCTGATGAAAAATCCTATTTTTATGATACAGGGAATGTTTCAATTGGTCATTTTTGACTGGAACAGTGTTAGAAGGTTAACCCAGACCACTATCTTTTCCAAAATTTCCTAAATTTAACTAAGTAGTGTTGTTTTCTAAACCTAAGAGATTTCTGCGCCCCTCCCTGCTGCAGAAAGTTGCCTCAGTTACTTTCACTTTGAGTCTCAAAGTGTTTTTCAGTCTGCAACAGATTACAGTATTTAACTTCTTCAGTACTTTAGAGCTCCTTTCTGAAACTGTCCTCCCTCACTTAAAGTCTCAGCTTTGTAATAAAAGGTAAATCTTACTGTCTGTCTTTCGGTGCATGTCTTCTCACTGACAACTCAACAAGAACTAACTGGTTTCCTGCTTTGTCTCAGATGATGTAAGATATGGAGCTTTCTCAGACAGCTGATGAGTTTTATCTTAAAGGGACAGTTCAGATGTGTTTTTCAGTGTGGATATTTGAGTTACATCTCCATAGTCAGAAGCTGTGTTTCATTAGTGTTTCAACATGTCCTCCTTCACTTCCCCTCAGCCCTTGTTATGATGTAACAGCATATGTCACACGGTGGCCACTTGGAGAGCAGAGGGAAAGTGGGCGGGGGATTGAAATAGAACACACCCCTTGTTCACTTTCAGCCCAAACTATAAGGATTGACTGCCAGTTGTAGGCCTATAGCGCTACTGCTTTAGCTACTGCTGTGTGTTTTATTTTCCAATCATATTTCCATTATTTATGGCGTTCTATCCCCATTTTTATGTTCATTCTATGTCTGATTATGTCATGCTGTTTCCTTATTGTACAGTAGGCCCGTTTCTTGTATAAAAGGCGCTATAACATTTTTATAAAAAGTATCATTACTGGTTTTTACACATCATAAATCTCATTTAAATGAAGCTTGGTAATCAGCTGCATGAGTCTTATCACATCATATCACGATTAATCATATTAATATTTATCTCTCGCAAAAACAGAATATATCTTTCGTGCATTACAGACAATATTGGAAATGAAGAAATCACACATACAACTTGTTAGGGTTGTGGGTTCCTGCTGTAATGTTTCCTGTGTTAGTGATTCTACCTTTTGTTATTATTACACATCTTTCCACCAATGGGTCGAAGTTGGCGTTGCATCCATGCAATTAACTTTTGAACTGTATGCCTGATTTTGAAACTCGAGATATAGTTGGAATGCTTGGATGATGCCAAACTCAACACACCCCATGATGTCAAGATCCGCCATGTTGGACCTTCCGCTATATTGGATTTCATCAAAAGCACTGGTCACAAAATTGGTCCCATTTTCACGAAACTTGGCACAGATGATCTTCAGACCATGGCTCACAAAACACATTACATTGTGTGTTGATATTCAACAGTGTTTGCCCGTCACATCCAATCGAAATCAACAGTGAAGCTGCCAAACAGGAAGTCAACTCATATCTCGGCAAGTCTTTCACGTATCAAAACCAATGTTAGTACACAGGTACAGGTCCCAATTAGGAAGAGGCTCAATAAATTTGGTGATCTTAGACCTATAGGTGGCACTGTAATTAGCAAAAATTTGGAATTAAAACTTACTAGCGGTGTCTTTTATTACTGTGGGAGTTCCTAAGGCCGACACATGCCAATTTGTGACATCAACGTAATTGATCCCGCTGCCATATTGGATTTTATCAAAAACACTAAAAAGTTTTCACAGGTCACAAACTTTCTCCAATTTTTACAAAACTTGGCACTTCCACCTCGGAATGACAGGGACCGCCCCCGTGATTACGTTGTTTTTCCAACTGCCAACTCTCACACAGCTTCTTTAACTCCAGGTTACGAGGTGGTTCATACATAGATTTTTTCTTACAAACTGGACACTCCTGTTTTGGTTTCTCTGTCCACCAGCTCTGCAGACAGTCTTTACAGAAGCTGTGGCTACATGACAGAATAACAGGATCTCTAAAGACATCATGACAGACCGAACAGCAGAAATCCTCCTCTGACATGGAAGCCATTTTGTCTCGGAGAGCTGCTGAAAACAGCAGAAACAGCAGACGTTAAAATAGGAAGTCAGCTGTGTTTCCCTCCCTCGCATACGGGACAAGTTTGCCTTCAGGGCTGTCTATGGGATTATTTTTGTTTAATTCCAAATAAAACTCAAGTATCAAACAAAAATCACTACCTCAAGCAAAAAAAATTGACATCTCTAAAGTAAAACTCAGAACCTGCAAACAAAACATTTGTGTAGTCAAACTATTTAATATATTTTATTAATTTGATAATATGTCCTTTTGTTTACAGTTGAGATGCTCTCTCCATCACTTTGCAGTTAAGGCAAACATGATGGAGAGACACAATGGAGAGCAAAAGACTGATCATTGAGAAAGAATCAGAGGGAATCGTTAACAAAAAAGGACAAATTTTAGGTTTTACTTTTGAGATGACAATTTTTAGCTTAAGTTAGTGATTTTTGTTGGATACTTGAGAAGTTTGGCTTTGAATTAAAAAATGCACAAAAATAATCCCATATACATCTACAATGTTATAGAGCTGTCTGCCAGAAGTGTTTATTTGAACCCAAACCACTAGCTTTTCCTAAACTAAGTAGTTTTGTTGTCTAAACCCAAGAGATTTCTGCAGAAAGCCCAGAAGGTAAATGTCTCCCGTGAGCCCCCTCCCCACTGCAGAAAGTTGCTTCAGTTACTTTGAGTCTAAGTGTTTTTCCTTCTGCAGCAGATTACATTTGAAGTATTTCACTTCTTCAGTACTTCAAACTCCTTTCTATAACTATCCTCCCTCAGTTAAAACAGCACTTTAGTGTTTTTTTTGTACAGCATTTTGGCCAGCTTAAGCGGTGTTTAAATGTGCTCCAGAAATAAACTTTACTTATTTACTTACTTTACAAGAGACATGGTTTAGAGAGCAATTCTCAACAAAGTAAACGGAAGTACATAAAGTCACAGCTTTCTAATAAAAGGTAAATCTTGATGACAAGATTTACAAGACAACTCAATAGGAACAAACTGGTTTGTCTCAGATGAGGCCTGCTGCTCCTAGGTAGCTTCTCTGTCTGTCTGTACTAATTGCAGGAGTTGAGTCTGGTGTGCATCTCATCTACCACAATTAACCTCTACTTCATATACCTGATCATTCTTTCACTCTGCAGCTGATAAATTTTATCTCAACGGCAAAGTTCAGATGTTATGAAGTGTGGGTTTATGAACTACTTCTCTATAGACAGAAGCTAAGCAATATCCTGCTGCATACGGGGGCAGCAGCACTATATTAGGCCAATGAGGTGGGACGAAGGAAGAACCTGCTCTGATGTGTGTTCTGGGCAGCCAATAAATAAATGTCCATACATGGAATATCTTTCAGTGCAGTGACCCATTTATTCCAACTTAGACGGTCTGCTCACCATAGCACAGGTAATACAGTCCATTTCATCTGGTTTAGTTTCATTAATCTCCTTTTAAACAAATCCAACAATATGTTGACACAGTGAAAAGCTGTATGCTTTCCCCTTAGCCACACACCTCTCTGTATCGCTGGCTGTTAATCACCTTTATGCTTTTGCAGAGGCAATGCTCCACCCAGTGCTCAAACATAAAACTGCATGCATTACTGGCACCAAGTGGTATATAAACAAAACTGAAAGAAAGTTGCATAATGGCTCCAACAGTGTATACGTGCAGGAATCCTCCGGTTACTGAAGGAGTTCTCTAGCTCTGTTAACGGGTTATAAGAACTCTTATAACCGGGGTAGGAAGATGTAATAAGGGAATGTCCCACTCTGGCCACCTTTAAGAGCCAAGTAAAGGTGTGGCTTAGAGCTAACCAAACGTGCAACCACCTCTAACTGTATGTTGTACCGTATTAGCCCAGTAGAGCATACTAATAAATTGTGTCTCAGTTTTAACACTTACTAATGAATTGTCCTGTTTTCCTTTTGGTTTCTTCCTGTTTCTCCTTGTTTTATTGCAAATGTTACTACTGTATATCTTTTGTCCTTTTATTGTAACTTTAACCTGCTTAATGGACTGCAGATGGTTTTTATCTTTTTTATTTCTAACCTGTAGCACTTTGAGATCTCTGATGAAAAGTGCATTATAAATTAAATGTATTATTATTAT
Source organism: Perca fluviatilis (assembly GCF_010015445.1). Classification (NCBI taxonomy): domain Eukaryota; kingdom Metazoa; phylum Chordata; class Actinopteri; order Perciformes; family Percidae; genus Perca; species Perca fluviatilis. The sequence continues at coordinate 1,065,788 of NC_053130.1, forward strand.
TATTATTATGGAAATTAGCCCTTGGGCTACAATCTGGCACATTTTACATGTACTGTTGTACATGTTCATCAAATGTGCATTGTCCTGAAATAAAATAAAAAATAAAAATGTTGTTGTGGCGTTTGAGAAATCAGCGTATTGCCTTAACCCGAATATAATCGTCTTTTAAACTGCACGTAAACACACTGACTGACTGTAGATAAGATCATACAAACACACTGGTGTCCTGTCTCTTTTGTTGTGTTTTATTTTTCTATTCTATCAGCAGATTAACAGTCACAGAGACACACAGTGGGTCATTAAAAGTCATAAAGGTGATTAAATGTATTGTACATACACAAAGGTGGGATTAACGGTTGTATACATCCGTTAATCTGCAGAAAAACACACAGAGTGCCGGATTACACAGAGGAGCGTGAGTTATCATCCCGCAGAGGCAAAATGGGAATTATGTGCGATTAGTCAAACAGATTAAAATATTTGATAAAAAACATTTTAATGTAAAAGTGAAGAAGCAGCAGATCTGAGGTCAGAGGTCACCCAACAACAGCAACAACAACAACAAACATCTCATCAGATCATAAACACGTTATGAACACGTTAACGTGTCGGAGGGTTTCTCGACTCCAATCACCAATCGTCATTTTATTCTGCAGTTTTTGTAAATTAAACTTGTTAATCAGTGAGCTGTTTTTAGTTTTAAAGAAGTTTTTATTTGTTGTTGTTTCATATTCACAACAATTGAAAATGTATATAATATATATAAATATGTATATTAAAGACTGGAAACGCCCAGCTTGTTATAAAAACTTATAACAGAATTAATCTGCCGGGTCTGATTTGCAGCGACACACAAATAATTGTATTTAGAGGTTGTACCAGAATAGGTTAACATGGTTTAATTTTCAAAAAACACCATATTTTTGTTGTAATGCCCTACTATGCCCCGCAACACCCTGCTACGCCCTGAACTGCTACAACTATTATTTCTAGTCATAGTTCCATTATCTTTGTTGTTACTATAATTGCCATTGTTCATCATAACAACTGCTATAATTATTATGAATCTTAATTAATCTATATCTATATATCTGTATCCGTCTCTGTGTCCCAACTGGCAGCAGCAGATGGCTGCCCACCAACAGCCTGGGTCTGTCTGAGGAGAAAATGTTGGTAACATTATGAAGTCTATGTTGGCTAGTGTTCCTCTGTTCTATACAGACCACGTCTCAGTAACCTTTTTTGAACTCTTTGCATGGCCCAAACCACAGTTTGATGCAATGGATTGTTTTTACCCATCTGGGCAGATGTTCTGTCAGCATCAGACTCATGAATGTTGTGCTGTACCACTGTATAGATTACTGCAAGGTGATGTACCGCATTTCCTCAAATAGAAACCGGTAGTCAGTTAAAAGCCGGGCCTCTGATAGTGGCCGGGGGCGTGTTCAACACGGACCAAAAAAGGCCGGTCTCAAATTAAGGCCGGGGAAAAAATAGTGTGGATAATCTCCTAAATGCCTTTCATATAATATTAAGTCAAAATGAAATTCAAGTTCATTGTAATGTACATTTCTACCAATTTAATTCAACAGATTCAACAATATATTCATGCTTTTTTCCACACTTTGTTTTTCTGGATTATTGTCCTACCGGTATTTTAGTCAATGCGGCTGTATGGGTTACACTCATCTTAGTGTAGTAATGTACAGGTGCCAGTAGATGGCAGTATAGCTACACTGGATGTAACACGGGTCTCATTTAATGCTGCCAGAGAAGAGAGTGACGGACTTTTCAACAACAAAACCAAAAGAGTTTTAAAGTATGCGGAGGAAAACTCGGGTGGAAAAGCTGCGAGACATTTTGACATTGACCCCAGGAGAATCTGAGACTGGAAGAAACAGAAGGATGAGCTGACGAGATCAGCCGACGAGTTAGCCTAGAGCAGAAACAAAGCTAGCTAGCTAGCTAGCTAGCGTCTGTAATGTTAATCAGATACTGGTGTAACTACTGGATGCTCTTACTGTAATCTACCAGTAATACTGTAGTACCTGTATTTGAAATGAACACCCGGTACATTTACAGGGTTCAGACTGACACAATGATGGTGTTTGGTTCATTCTGACCCAAATTGCTTTGTCGCCCTTCTGGCTGTTGATGTATATGGTGAAATATTTGCAAATGTTTCTTAATGGAATACTCCACCGTTTGTTGAAATAGGGCTTATCACGGTCTACCCTGCATTTTTTGTCTCAGTGCAAGTAATTAGGTTGTTTTTTTGTCTTTTGTTGGCTCACTTTTACTCACAACATGCTAACCGGCAACACAGGATTCCATTCACTACGCTAAGCTAACTAGCGGTGGCGCTGCTGGTGTTGCACCGGACTATTTATTTATTTATTTATTTGACAAGGACATTGCACAACAAATGTGTTGCACAGACCAGAGATAGCTACAAGCTAATTTTCATCTGTAGTCCCTGGGCAGAGGCAAAGTGACAGCAGGTATATACAGTGGATGATGAGCATTCCTACTAATAAGTTAATTCACAATATAAAATACAGATAAAATACAAATACAGCACCTACACAAGGATCACCTCAACAGACTACAACAATGCATGCACAAAAAATGCATTGGCCCACCTATCTACAGCTAGGGGAGACCGTGATAAGCCCTTTCAACAAACGGTGGCTTATCCCTTTAAAGAATTAATCATCTCTATCCACTGGAACGCTATGGTTTTTCATTTAAAACAGTTTATTTAAAACAATTATACTAACAGATGGAATTAGAAATAAAGGCCTGCCTCTAAAACAAGCCTGGTACCTTCTGCAGTTCAGGGAAATAAAGGCCCCAGCGTTTATTTGAGGAAATACACTATGTATGTATGTGGTCAAAACATCTGCAATGAAATAAATACATTGGAGCTTCATGTGAACTCCCTCCAAACAGGTTCTTAGACGGACTAGAAGTTGTTTGTGCAGATACAAAAACAAGATCCAGTTGTGTTCAAGATAATCTTGAAGCTCTGTGACTGGGAGTTGAACCCAGATGGGTGTTGTTGGGCGAGCCCTTTTTAAACTGCATGACACTGTTCCCCTGCACTAATAATCATTATAAGTCAGAATTCTGACTCAACTAGTTATTACAGTAAGTGAGATACATTTCAATGGAACTTAGCCAACTTGTATTTCTCAATCTGATACCTTTGACCTTTTTTTTTGTGTTTGACTCGTGCACGATTTTTGTCTACCAAAACTTTTTTATTTTATTTAAATGCACAACGGTGTGTAGGAGGTAAGAGATGAACAAACATACAGCAGTAATTACTATTATCTTCCACATGTCATGTTATCCATATTATTGTAATGCAGCAATTTAATAATTAGCACTTATTTCACATGCAGTTTGATTAGATGCATTTCTGTTTAAAATTGTGACTTTAAGTAGCTAAGGACATTTACTTAAGTATTGTGTTATATACTTAAGTACAGGGTAGGCTAATTGTACCATTTCATTCACATCAGAGGACGATATAAACTTTATTCTCTACAACCATATATTTGATCATTATTACTACAGATTGTTTTATATAGAAAATATATCTTTAGATTCTACTCCAAAGTCAATTCAATGTTTTAAAAAGTTTATAAATTAGAAGAACCTTAGCCAGATATGCTTACAGGTATACAGGTTACATGTATATATATATATATATATATATATATATATATATATATATATATATATATGTGTGTCTATAGTTATGCCCCCTGTATTTTAAGGAAGAACATTTATTTATTTACGATACATTATTAATTCAGGTCCTTAAAGGTTGGATTTTTCCTAATTTTTTTTAATTAAGGCATTAAGATCAATTTCCAAAAGATGATTTTTTTTTATTCCTCTTTATAGTCAACTTTAGCGTGGGTGTCTTAATTTTTTCACAAGACTGTATATGTATGCATGAAGGGACCCTGATGAAGGCATGGTACAAAGGGCAGTGTGCAGAGCAGACGTAAACACTTCAGTCAATCAATCATAGTGTATGGAACAACTTAAATACACAACATAAATGTGTACTTAAAATAAATGTAAGCAGTAGTAGAAAAAGTACTAAGATATTTCATTGAAGTAAAAGTAGCAGTACCACAGTGTAAAAATACTCTGTTACAAGTAGAAGTCATACATTCAAAATATTACTCAAGAAAAGACTTATTAGCAATACAATATATGGTACTTAAAGTACAAAAACTAAAAGTACTCATTATGCAGAATGTCCCATTTTAGAACAATGTCTATTTATATTATTGGATTATAATTAGTGGAAGCATTAATGTATACATTAAATATTATTCAAAACAAATTCTTAACTTTCACTTATTTCTGCATCTCCTTCTGTGGTCTTCTCCTGCTCTGACCCACATGGTCTCTCCGGTTTACTGCCTTCTCCTTCTTCAGTTCCCTCCTTCTCTTCCTCCTGTGCACTATCCTCACTTTTAGGCTTCAGCTACTCTGGCTCTGGTTAGCCTTGAATTACATTACACTGTAGGGCCCTGTAGCTAATAAGTAGCTTATCTTATCTGAGCGCACCTCTTTCTCTCGCTGTCTGTCTCTCTCTCTCTCTCTCTCTCTCACACTCTCTCTCTTTTGTCTCTCTCTCTTACTCTCTCTCTCTCTCTCTCTCTCTCTCTCTCTCTCTCTCCCTCTCTCTCTCTATGTCTCTCTGTCTCTCTCTCACATCTCTCTATGTCTCTCTCTCTCTCTCTCTCACTCTCTCTCTCCCTCTCTCTCTCTATGTCTCTCTCTCTCTCTCTCTCCCTCTCTCTCTCTATGTCTCTCTGTCTCTCTCTCACACTCTCTCTCTCTCTCTCTCTCTCTCTCTCTATGTCTCTCTGTCTCTCTCTCTCACTCTCTCTCTCACTTTCTCTTACACTCTCTCTCTCTGTCTCTCTCTCTCTCTCAAAGTAAAGAAGAAATACGTGAAAAAACTACAGATTAACATTATTAGAAATAACATAGAGAAGAGATAAAATGGAATGAAAGAGACAAAAACCTTTTTAAAAAATAAGTGACAAAAGTGTCAAAAAAAGTTTTAATTTTCAATTTTGACCCAGAAGGACAACACAGGGGTTAATAAAAAGTGTCTGTGTGTGTGTGTGTGTGTGGTGTATGTGTTTGTGTGTGTGTGTGTGTGTGTGTGTGTGGTGTGTGTCTTTGTGTGTGTGTGTGTGCGGTTTGTTTGTGTGCGTGCGGTCTGTGTGT